>NC_086352.1:3232845-3285345 GCF_036324505.1 Eleginops maclovinus
CACTCACACACTCACACTCACTCACACTCACTCTCTCACTCTCACTCTCACTCTCACTCTCACTAACACTCACTCTCACTCTCACTCTCACTCTCACTAACACTCACTCTCACTCTCACTCTCACTAACACTCTCACTCTCACTCTCACTCACTCTCACTCTCACTCTCACTCACTGACACTCACTCACACTCACTGACACTCACACTCACTCACTCTCACTCACACTCACACTCACACTCACTGACACTCACTCACACTCACTGACACTCACACTCACTCACACTCACTCACTCTCACTCACACTCACACTCACTCACACTCACACTCACTCACTCACACTCACACTCACACTCACACTCACTCACACTCACTGACACTCACACTCTCACTCACACTCACTCACACTCACTCACACTCACACTCACACTCACTGACACTCACTCACACTCACTGACACTCACACTCACTCACACTCACTCACTCTCACACTCACTCTCACTCTCACTCACACTCACACTCACTCACTCACACTCACACTCACACTCACACTCACTCACACTCACACTCACACTCACACTCACTGACACTCACACTCACACTCACACTCACACTCACACTCACTGACTCACATTCACACTCACTGACTCGCACTCGCACTCTCACTCACACTCACTGACTCACACTCACTCACACTCACAGACTCACAATCTCACTCACTGACTCACACTGACACTCACTGACACTCACACACACTTGTCCCCCCCTACAGGCGCAGTATGAGAACCCCCCCCACATCTACGCCCTGGCGGACACCATGTACCGGAACATGATGATTGACAGCGAGAACCAGTGTGTCATCATCAGGTGGGCGGGGCTTAACTTCACACACTAACACCTGGGCAGTAAAGCGCTCAGCATCGAGGTCTCTGGACCCTCCGTCTGATCTTAAGTGGCTGTATCGGGTCTGAAAGAGTCCTGGTCTGGAGAGCATTGAACACCTCCTGTGTTACACTGAAATACTGCAGTAAAAGTTCCTGTGAGGCTGCTCTCTCTCTCACCTGCTGGAGGTAAACCCCTCTGACACTGTTTCCTGTTTCCTGTCAGCGGGGAGAGCGGAGCGGGAAAAACTGTGGCGGCTAAATACATCATGAGCTACGTGTCCAAAGTGTCCGGAGGAGGAGACAAAGTCCAGGTCAGTAACCCACCTGAACCAGCAGAACCAGAAGCTGGTCCCAGGTCAGCCTGAACTGTGTGTGTGTGTGTGTGTGTGTGTGTGTGTGTGTGTGTGTGTGTGTGTGTGTGTGTGTGTGTGTGTGTGTGTGTGTGTGTGTGTGTGTGTGTGTGTGTGTGTGTGTGTGTGTGTGTGTGTGTGTGTGTGTGTGTGTGTGTGTGTGTGTGTGTGTGTGTGTGTGTGTGTGTGTGTGTTCAGCATGTTAAAGACATCATCCTGCAGTCCAACCCCCTGCTTGAGGCTTTTGGTAACGCTAAAACCGTCCGCAACAACAACTCCAGCAGATTTGTGAGTATTAGTACATGTAAATACTCTGTATGATACTGCATCAGTGCAGCTGAAGAGTACTGCTAACACATGTACACTGTCCTCCTCTCAGGGGAAGTACTTTGAGATCCAGTTCAGCCGGGGGGGGGCTCCTGATGGAGGGAAGATCTCCAACTTCCTGCTGGAGAAGAGTCGGGTCGTCTCTCAGAACCCAGGAGAGAGGAGCTTCCACATCTACTACCAGGTACTGCAACACTTACACACAGTACTCTACCAATACTACTACCAGGTACTGCAACACTTACACACAGTACTCTACCAATACTACTACCAGGTACTGCAACACTTACACACAGTACTCTACCAATACTACTACCAGGTACTGCAACACTTACACACAGTACTCTACCAATACTACTACCAGGTACTGCAACACTTACACACAGTACTCTACCAATACTACTACCAGGTACTGCAACACTTACACACAGTACTCTACCAATACTACTACCAGGTACCGCAACACTTACACACAGTACTCTACCAATACTACTACCAGGTACTGCAACACTTACACACAGTACTCTACCAATACTACTACCAGGTACTGCAACACTTACACACAGTACTCTACCAATACTACTACCAGGTACTGCAACACTTACACACAGTACTCTACCAATACTACTACCAGGTACTGCAACACTTACACACAGTACTCTACCAATGCTACTACCAGGTACTGCAACACTTACACACAGTACTCTACCAATACTACTACCAGGTACTGCAACACTTACACACAGTACTCTACCAATACTACTACCAGGTACTGCAACACTTATACACAGTACTCTACCAATACTACTACCAGGTACTGCAACACTTATACACAGTACTCTACCAATACTACTACCAGGTACTGCAACACTTACACACAGTACTCTACCAATACTACTACCAGGTACTGCAACACTTACACACAGTACTCTACCAATACACTACCAGGTACTGCAACACTTACACACAGTACTCTACCAATACTACTAACAGGTACTGCAACACTTATACACAGTACTCTACCAATACTACTACCAGGTACTGCAACACTTATACACAGTACTCTACCAATACTACTACCAGGTACTGCAACACTTATACACAGTACTCTACCAATACTACTACCAGGTACTGCAACACTTATACACAGTACTCTACCAATACTACTACCAGGTACTGCAACACTTGTACACAGTACTCTACCAATACTACTAACAGGTACTGCAACACTTACACACAGTACTCTACCAATACTACTACCAGGTACTGCAACACTTACACACAGTACTCTACCAATACTACTACCAGGTACTGCAACACTTATACACAGTACTCTACCAATACTACTAACAGGTACTGCAACACTTATACACAGTACTCTACCAATACTACTACCAGGTACTGCAACACTTACACACAGTACTCTACCAATACCACTACCAGGTACTGCAACACTTACACACAGTACTCTACCAATACTACTAACAGGTACTGCAACACTTATACACAGTACTCTACCAATACTACTACCAGGTACTGCAACACTTATACACAGTACTCTACCAATACTACTACCAGGTACTGCAACACTTATACACAGTACTCTACCAATACTACTACCAGGTACTGCAACACTTATACACAGTACTCTACCAATACTACTACCAGGTACTGCAACACTTATACACAGTACTCTACCAATACTACTACCAGGTACTGCAACACTTATACACAGTACTCTACCAATACTACTACCAGGTACTGCAACACTTATACACAGTACTCTACCAATACTACTAACAGGTACTGCAACACTTACACACAGTACTCTACCAATACTACTACCAGGTACTGCAACACTTACACACAGTACTCTACCAATACTACTACCAGGTACTGCAACACTTATACACAGTACTCTACCAATACTACTACCAGGTACTGCAACACTTATACAGTACTCTACAACTACTACCAGGTACTGCAACTACACAGTACTCTACCAATACTACTACCAGGTACTGCAACACTTATACACAGTACTCTACCAATACTACTACCAGGTACTGCAACACTTACACACAGTACTCTACCAATACTACTACCAGGTACTGCAACACTTATACACAGTACTCTACCAATACTACTACCAGGTACTGCAACACTTATACACAGTACTCTACCAATACTACTACCAGGTACTGCAACACTTATACACAGTACTCTACCAATACTACTACCAGGTACTGCAACACTTATACACAGTACTCTACCAATACTACTACCAGGTACTGCAACACTTATACACAGTACTCTACCAATACTACTAACAGGTACTGCAACACTTATACACAGTACTCTACCAATACTACTACAGGTACTGCAACACTTATACACAGTACTCTACCAATACTACTACCAGGTACTGCAACACTTACACACAGTACTCTACCAATACTACTACAGGTACTGCAACACTTAACACAGTACTCTACCAATACTACTAACAGGTACTGCAATACATTTACTTATTTACATAAACTACAATTACCAAGATAGGCACTGCTAATACAGTGGGGCAAAAAAGTATTTAGTCAGCCACCAATTGTGCAAGTTCTCCTGTGTGACCTCTACCTCTGTGTAACCTCTACCTCTGTGTGACCTCAGTGTAACCTCTGTGTGACCTCAGTGTAACCTCTGTGTAACCTCTGTGTGACCTCTGTGTAACCTCTGTGTAACCTCTACCTCTGTGTGACCTCTACCTCTGTGTGACCTGTGTAACCTCTGTGTAACCTGTGTAACCTCTGTGTGACCTCTGTGTAACCTCTGTGTGACCTTTGTGTGACCTCTGTGTAACCTCTGTGTGACCTCTGTGTAACCTGTGTAACCTCTGTGTAACCTCTGTGTGACCTCTGTGTAACCTCTGTCCTCAGCTGTTGGGGGGGGCGACCTCGGAGCAGAGGGAGAACCTCGGGGTCACGACCCCCGACTATTACTTCTACCTGAACCAATCAGGAACCTACACCGTGGAGGACATCAACGACAAGAAGGAGTTCGCCGACACCATAGTCTGTACCTGTCCGTGTCTGTCTGTACCTGTCTGTCTGTCTCTCTGTATCTGTCTATCTGTCTGTGCCTTTCTGTCTGTACCTGTCTGTCTGTCTCTCTGTATCTGTCTATCTGTCTGTGCCTTTCTGTCTGTCTGTCTGTCTGTCTGTCTGTACCTGTCTATCTGTCTGTGCCTTTCTGTCCGTCTGTCTGTCTGTCGCTCTGTCTGTCTGTCGTTCTGTCCGTCTGTCTCTTTGTCTCTCTGTACCTGTATCTGTCTGTGCCTTTCTGTCTGTCTGTCCGTCTCTTTGTCTGTCTCTTTGTCTTTCTGTACCTGTCTGTCTGTCTGTCTGTCTGTCTGTCTGTCTGTCTCTGTCTGTCTCTTTGTCTTTCTGTACCTGTCTATCTGTCTGTCCGTCTCTTTGTCTGTCTCTTTGTCTCTCTGTACCTGTCTATCTGTCTGTCTGTCTGTCGTTCTGTCTGTCTGTCTCTTTGTCTCTCTGTACCTGTCTATCTGTCTGTGCCTTTCTGTCCGTCTGTCTGTCTGTCTCTTTGTCTTTCTGTACCTGTCTATCTGTCTGTCCGTCTCTTTGTCTGTCTCTTTGTCTATCTGTACCTGTCTATCTATCTATCTGTCTGTCTGTATCTTTGTCTTTCTGTACCTGTCTGTCTGTCTGTCTGTACCTATCTGTCTGTCTCTCTGTACATGTCTCTCTGTCTGTGCCTTTCTCTCTGTCTGTCTCTCCGCACCTGTCTATCTGTCTGTGCCTTTCTGTCTGTCTGTCTGTCCGTCTGTTTGTCTCTCTGTACCGGTCTGTCTGTCTGTCTGTCTCTCTGTCTCTCTGTACCTGTTTGTCTGTCTCTCTGTGTTTCTGTTAACCTGTCTGTGTCTGTAGGAGGCGATGTCGGTAGTAGGTCTGTCCTCCGAGGACCAGGACTCGGTTCTTCAGCTGGTTGCAGGAATTCTTCATTTGGGGAACATCAGCTTCAGAGAGGAGAACAACTACGCTGTGGTGGAGAGCCAGGACTGTGAGTACACACTATACACAACAAATACTACACACTGTTCACAGCACATACTACACACTGTACACAACAAATACTACACACTGTACACAGCACATACTACACACTGTACACAACAAATACTACACACTGTACACAGCACATACTACACACTGTACACAACAAATACTACACACTGTACACAACAAATACTACACACTGTACACAGCACATACTACACACTGTACACAGCACATACTACACACTGTACACAGCACATACTACACACTGTACACAGCACATACTACACACTGTACACAACAAATACTACACACTGTACACAGCACATACTACACACTGTACACAACAAATACTACACACTGTACACAGCACATACTACACACTGTACACAACAAATACTACACACTGTACACAACAAATACTACACACTGTACACAGCACATACTACACACTGTACACAGCACATACTACACACTGTACACAGCACATACTACACTGTAACTTCCTGTCTGTGTCTGTAACTTCCTGTCTGTGTCTGTAACTTCCTGTCTGTGTCTGTAACGTCCTGTCTGTCTGTAACTTCCTGTCTGGTCTCTGTAACTTCCTGTCTGTGTCTGTAACTTCCTGTCTGTGTCTGTAACGTCCTGTCTGTCTGTAACTTCCTGTCTGTCTGTAACTTCCTGTCTGGTATATGTAACTTCCTGTCTGGTCTCTGTCACTTCCTGTCTGTGTCTGTAACTTCCTGTGTGGTCTATGTAACTTCCTGTAACTTCCTGTCTGTGTCTGTAACTTCCTGTCTGCTCTATGTAACTTCCTGTAACTTCCTGTCTGGTCTCTGTAACTTCCTGTTTGGTCTCTGTAACTTCCTGTCCGTAACTTCCTGTCTGGTCTATGTAACTTCCTGTAACTTCCTTTCTGGTCTCTGTAACTTCCTGTTGTGTCTGTAACTTCCTGTCTGCTCTATGTAACTTCCTGTCTGGTCTCTGTAACTTCCTGTCTGGTCTCTAACTTCCTGTCTGGTCTCTAACTTCCTGTCTGTGTCTGTAACTTCCTGTCTGTGTCTGTAACTTCCTGTCTGTGTCTGTAACTTCCTGGAACTTCCTGTCTGGTCTCTGTAACTTCCTTTCTGTGTCTCTAACTTCCTGTCTGGTCTCTGTAACTTCCTGTCTGGTCTCTAACTTCCTTTCTGTGTCTCTAACTTCCTGTCTGGTCTCTGTAACTTCCTGTCTGGTCTCTAACTTCCTGTTTGGTCTCTGTAACTTCCTGTCTGTGTCTGTAGTTTCCTGTCTGGTCTATGTAACTTCCTGTCTGTGTCTGTAACTTCCTGTCTGTGTCTGTAACTTCCTGGAACTTCCTGTCTGGTCTCTGTAACTTCCTGTCTGGTCTCTAACTTCCTGTCTGGTCTCTGTAACTTCCTTTCTGTGTCTCTAACTTCCTGTCTGGTCTGTAGTTCCTGTCTGGTCTATGTAACTTCCTGTCTGTGTCTGTAGTTTCCTGTCTGGTCTATGTAACTTCCTGTCTGTGTCTGTAACTTCCTGTCTGTGTCTGGAACTTCCTGGAACTTCCTGTCTGGTCTCTGTAACTTCCTGTCTGGTCTCTAACTTCCTGTCTGGTCTCTGTAACTTCCTGTCTGGTCTCTAACTTCCTGTCTGTGTCTGTAGTTTCCTGTCTGGTCTATGTAACTTCCTGTCTGTGTCTGTAACTTCCTGTCTGTGTCTGTAACTTCCTGGAACTTCCTGTCTGGTCTCTGTAACTTCCTGTCTGGTCTCTAACTTCCTGTCTGGTCTCTGTAACTTCCTGTCTGGTCTCTGTAACTTCCTGTCTGTGTCTGTAGTTTCCTGTCTGGTCTATGTAACTTCCTGTCTGTGTCTGTAACTTCTTGTCTGTGTCTGGAACTTCCTGTCTTTGTCTGTAACTTCCTGTCTGGTCTCTGTAACTTCCTGTCTGGTCTCTGTAACTTCCTGTCTGTGTCTGTAGTTTCCTGTCTGGTCTATGTAACTTCCTGTCTGTGTCTGTAACTTCCTGTCTGTGTCTGTAACTTCCTGGAACTTCCTGTCTGGTCTCTGTAACTACCTGTCTTTGTCTGTAACTTGCTGTCTGGTCTCTGTAACTTCCTGTCTGGTCTAGGTAACTTCCTGTCTGGTCTCTGTAACTTCCTGTCTGTTTCTGTAACTACCTGTCTGTGTCTGTAACTTCCTGTCTGTGTCTGTAACTTCCTGTCTGGTCTCTGTAACTTCCTGTCTGGTCTCTGTAACTTCCTGTCTGTGTCTGTAACTTCCTGTATGGTCTCTGTAACTTCCTGTCTGGTCTCAGTAACTTCCTGTCTTTCTCTTTATCTTCCTGTAACTTCCTGTCTGTCTCTGTATCTTCCTGTAACTTCCTGTGTTTCTCTGTAACTTCCTGTCTGTGTCTGTAACTTCCTGTCTGGTCTCTGTAACTTCCTGTGTTTGTCTGTAAATTCCTGTCTGTGTCTGTAACTTCCTGTCTGGTCTCTGTAACTTCCTGTCTGTGTCTGTAACTTCCTGTCTGGTCTCTGTAACTTCCTGTCTTTGTCTGTAAATTCCTGTCTGGTCTCTGTAACTTCCTGTCAGTCTCTGTAACTTCCTGTTTGTCTGTAAAATCTTGTTTGGTCTCTGTAAATACCAGTCCTGTCTGTGTCTGTAACTTCCTGGCTGTCTGTGTAACTTCCTGTCTTTGTCTGGTCTCTGTTACTTTTTATCTGTGTCTGTAACTTCCTGTCTGTCTCTCTGTCCCTGTCAGTCCTGGCTTTCCCGGCCTTCCTGCTGGGCGTCCCTCAGGATGGGCTGTGCAGTAAACTGACCAGCAGGATGATGGACAGTAAGTGGGGGGGGAAGTCTGAGTCCATCGCTGTGACGCTGAACACGGAGCAGGCCTGCTTCTCCAGAGACGCTCTGTCCAAAGCTGTGTACACCCGGCTGTTCAACTTCCTCGTAGACGTTAGTACACCTGTCGACTTCACACACCGGTCTACTTCACACACCGGTTTACTTCACACACCGGTCTACTTCACACACCGGTCTACTTCACACACCGGTCTACTTTACACACCGGTCTACTTTACACACCGGTCTACTTCACACACCGGTCTACTTTACACACCGGTCTACTTCACACACCGGTCTACTTTACACACCGGTCTACTTCACACACCGGTCTACTTTACACACCTGTTTAATTTACACACTCTAATACTTTGTTATAAACCTTTTTACCCGCTGCTGTGTTATGGTCTGAGCTGACCCCGTGCTGAACCCGTGTTGACCCTGTGTTATGGTCTGTCTTGGCAGTGCATTAACAAAGCCATGCAGAAGGATCAGGAGGAGTTCAACATCGGAGTCCTCGACATCTACGGCTTCGAGATCTTCCAGGTAGAAACATGGGTTGACTCTCCAGGTGTGATCTGTTTGGTGTTCATACGGATAGAAATACCAGGGTCAACACGATACGTTCAGGAAAACTGAGAGGTGATCCTTTCTAAGTACCAGATGTGGACTTTAATGAAATCCTCTGTCTCTTCTAGAGGAACGGCTTCGAGCAGTTCTGCATCAACTTTGTGAACGAGAAGCTGCAGCAGATCTTCATCGAGCTCACGCTGAAGGCAGAGCAGGTCAGACAGCACCTCAGCGGTAACACTTTGCATTACCACCGCGTGAACAGACATCATTGAACCTTTAGCACACCGTTGCACCATTAGCACATCATAGCACCATTAGCACATTGTTGCACCATTTGCATATCATCGCACCATTAGCACATCTTGGCAGTGTTTGGGAGATGAACCCCTGCTGTATCTGCAGGAAGAGTATGTGCAGGAGGGGATCCAATGGACACCCATCGAGTATTTCAACAACAAAGTGGTCTGTGACCTCATCGAGTCCAAACTGGTCAGTTCTATAGCACGTTGTTCTTACCAACATCCACACACTACTCAGATTTAATGCATAGATGAATTTATTCCCAGAACCCCCCCGGGTTGATGAGCATCCTGGACGACGTGTGTGCGACGATGCATGCTAAAGGTGAGGGCGCTGACCAGACGCTGCTGCAGAAGCTGCAGGGCCAGGTCGGGTCCCACGAGCACTTCAGCAGCTGGAACAAAGGCTTCATCGTGCACCACTATGCCGGGAAGGTAACCGCTAGCATCTGAACACACCGTTAGCACCGTCAATATCTGATCAGTGACAACACGTTCTACACCGTCTCTGGTAAATTCTAAACTCAACCTGTCTGTCCATACTGTCTGTCTGTCCTACAGGTGTCCTATGATGTCAGTGGTTTCTGTGAGAGGAACAGAGACGTGTTGTTTAATGACATCATCGAGCTGATGCAGGGCAGCGAGTTGTAAGTCCTACACACAGAGTAGCAGGTGTTCCTGTGTTGGTACCTGATGGCAGCAACTCACTGATCCAATGGGATTCCTCCGTGTCATTTTGGATTATGTCAAACGTTTATGATACTTATACGTTAAGTTCATCTCCACATATTAACCCATTTAGGCCTAAAACGCCTGTAAAACCTATGGGCGATTTTAGAAGAACCCCCTAAAGCCTGAAGTGTTTCTGGAAATTCAGCAATTGTGTCAACACCTACTAAATAATGGATTTCTCAGCCTCTGTAGCAGACAGAAACAAAATTCAAAAAGTATTTGAGAGCTTACAGCTGTGGCTTTCATGAGTGGCATCTACAGGTAAATCGACTTTCACTCCTGGGGTGCGGTTGAAAACACTCTGTGGATTAGAGTGGTAATTCTCCGTCCTCCACTCGGTTTCAAAACCTTCGAACTCATGGTCATCATCGTCTTCAAACAGATGTCTTAACCATAAATCCCGGTCGATTGGTTCGACGGGTTCAAAGTCGTCAGTAGTAATGTCATCAGCGCTGTGCAGATCGTCAACATCACTACCTTCACTAACTTCAGAATTCCCTCCGCAGTATTCTAAGTCGGCCATGATTGTTCGGAAAAAATTCAAACAATGCCACGTGTATATTCTGATGCATTTCATTGGCTAAGAGGCCGATAATTAATGCAGAAATATACCACAGAGCTCTTGTACCAGAAAATGACGTATCCGCTTTCCCGGCTTCAATGGTAGAATGACGCAACAGCTACCCCGGTTTTAATGCTAGAAATGCGGCAACACTTTCCCGGCTTAAATGGGTTAAGGATAAGAACCAAAGATCACATTCAGAAACCAATGGAGGGAGACCAGAGGAAGTGAGGAGATGCTGAGTCATGTCAGGGTTAAGGACTCATTCCTGCACCTCTCTCCATGCAGAGACGTTGCATCACTTGTCTTTAGATCCCTTTCCTGCAGCAGACTCCAGCCGTGTTTATTGGTGTGTGGGCGTGAACTCTGATTGCTGTCTGTGGTGTGTTTGTGGTCAGTCCGTTCATCAGGGCTCTGTTTCCTGAGAACCTGGATGCGGAGAAGAGAGGGCGACCGAGCACTGCCAGCACTAAGATCAAGGTGAGCGACAGGTGGAGGCTGTACCGCCAACCCGCAGGGCGGACTGTGGTTCAGAAAGAACCCTCTGTCTGAAGTCCCTGTTACCATGCTGGGGGGGTCAAACACACAGAGAACACACAGACAAATGCACAACCACCATCACATGTGTCTTTGCAGCTGTGGGGGGGCTCCTGTTTACACTGGATAATTCCCAGGCCCACCACACCACACTGAAGCAGTTTATCAAGTGTTCAGGACCAGAGCCTCCTCTAGAGGGTGCTGCTGGGTTTACGTATTCACAGAATCTTCAGAGTGTGGAGCAGCAAATACAAACTGCACCTCTGCACTAAGTCCCTGCCCACTGTGTGTGTGTTAGGGGGGGGGGTTCCTCTGAACAAACAAGTGTTTAATAACCCATCAATGAACCAGTCTGAGGCAGAGTCCCTGATGTTGCTGATGTGTCTTGTGTCCCAGCAGTAATCCCCCCAACCCCCGTGTCTTTTAGAAACAAGCCAACAGTCTGGTGCAGACCCTGATGAAGTGCACCCCCCACTACATCCGCTGCATCAAACCCAACGAGACCAAGCGGCCCCGGGACTGGGAGGAGAACCGGGTCCGTCACCAGGTGGAGTACCTGGGCCTGCGGGAGAACATCCGGGTCCGCCGGGCCGGGTACGCCTACAGACGGGTCTTCAACAAGTTCCTGCACAGGTCAGAGGTTACGCAGCTTCCAGAGTCCTTTACACGCTGAAATGATCTGCATCCCCCCACCCACGTTGACCTTAGTAAAGTGTGAAGGGTTTCCGGCTGAAGAGCTGCAACTAATAGACTAATGAGAAATGGATGGACTAAGACCGGTCTGTTTCCTGCAGGTACGCCATCCTCACCAAGGAGTCCTGGCCCAGCTGGACCGGAGACCAGCGGCAGGGGGTCCTGCACCTCCTCAACTCAGTCCACATGGACCAGGACCAGTTCCAACTGGGCAAGAGCAAGGTGTTCATCAAGGCCCCGGAGTCGGTACGACACACACACACACACACACACACACACACACACACACACACACACACACACACACACACACACACACACACACACAGCTAAGATGATGTACGTTGATGTTGCAGGGGTTAAGGTTCAATCTCAACTGCCAGGACTTCAGTTCCTGGTGCAGAGGCATTGTGGGTATTGTAGTTCCCAGAGGGTGATTCTGACGTGTTACTCTGCAGCTTTTCCTGTTGGAGGAGATGAGGGAGAGGAAGTATAACGGTTACGCTCGGGTCATCCAGAAGGCCTGGCGTAAACACATCGCTGTCCGCAAGTACGTGAAGATGAGGGAGGAAGGTAAGAGGTTTTCCTGGGGGGTTCAGGTCCAGGATGTCCACTTCTTCCTCTCCACTAACGGACCTCTGTTTCCTCCAGCCTCTGACGTCCTGCTGAACAAGAAAGAGCGCCGCAGGAACAGCATCAACAGGAACTTTGTGGGCGACTACCTTGGCACCGACAACCACCCCGAGATCAGGCAGTTTGTCGGCCGCAGAGAGAGGATCGACTTCGCCGACGTGGTGGTGAAGTTTGACCGCAGATTCAGGGTCAGGACTCCTAAGGGCCAGAATAAAAGAAGGGGTTCACGTGTCAGAATTCATCTGTTCCTCTTTATGATACTCTGCTTCTGTTCAGACGGTGAAGCGGGACCTCATCCTGACCCCCAAGTTCCTGTACCTGATTGGTCGAGAGAAGGTGAAGCAGGGTCCGGATAAAGGCCGGATCCAGGAGGTTCTGAAGAGGAAGATCGAGATCAACAAGATCCAGTCCGTGTCCCTGAGGTACACCACTGTTCACAACCAAAACCAGATCCACAACCAGGGCCAGAACTAAACTGAAACTAGAATCATGAGTATAGAGAGAACTAGGAATAAAACCAGACACAAAACCGAACAAGAACATTGAAAGTCTTGAAACAGAACTAAAACCGGTGATGGAGCACGGCCATCTTTTAACCAGTAGGTTGTGGGTTCGATCCCCGCTCCTGCAGTCCACATGTCGATGGTTCATTGGGTAAGAAACTGAACCTGGACTTCCTCCGTATGACCAACAGTGTGTGACTGTTAGCTTACCTTAGGAAATAGCATCGCTCTGTAGGAATCAGTGAATGATGACTGTAGTAACTCTGTCTGTCTGTCTGTCTGTCTGTCTGTCAGTACGCTGCAGGACGACTTCTTCATTGTCCATGAGGAAGAGTACGACAGCGTCCTTCAGAGCGTGTTTAAGACGGAGTTCCTGAGTCTGCTGGTGAAGCGCTTCCAGGAGAAAACGGAGAAGAAGCTGCCGCTGAAGTTCAACAACCTGTCAGTGAACGTCTCCTCGAGTAAAACCTGTCTGTCTCTACACTGTGCTGATCCTCTGTCTCTGTCCTCACACAGTCTGGAGTTTAAGGTGAAGAAGGGGGGCTGGGGTCCGTTCAGCTCCTCGGGGTCCCGGCAGATCCAGTTCCAGGCGGGTCAGGGGGATGAGGCCATCTTGAAGCCCAGCGGGAAGGTCCTGCAGGTCTCCGTCGGACCGGGTCTGCCCAAAAACTCCAGTAAGTTCTGACTAAATTTGCCACATGTTCTACCACAACTTCCTGTGAGCTCCCCCTCACTTCCTGTCTTGCTTGCTTATTGCAGGACCGACGAGGAAGGACACCCGGAAGAGCCGTTACATGGGGAAACAGACTCCGTCCAGTCAGTACAGCTCCGGTACCAGAAACGCCAGAACTGGGTCGATTACAAGATTCTGAAAATGTGACCTGGGACCGATGGTTCATCTTTTTTCTTTTTATTACAGCTCCTCGCCCCAGAGGACGTGGCCCCCCCAGCAGAGGCTCCTCCTCCTCACGGCGCTCCCTGCTGAGACAGTCAACCATGGAGCAGCCCAGCCTGCCCCGCCTCCAGAACCAGCGCCGCCACGACCAGCAGACCCCCAAACACCACGACATGGGTTTCATGAACGTCCCCGACCAGGGTGCCGCAGGGTGAGGAGTGGTTCCAGCCCATTGCTCTGAAACACAACAGTCCGACAGGCTCAAAACTACCCCGCCCCCCCCCTGCAATTGTACATGAACAGTCAGATAACTAGCAACCATTAGCTGGAGCTGGAGCTTTGTGCAGCCGTTTGACTTTCAGCCCGCCAAAATCAGCTGAATCCAACCACAAAATCCCAAGCAACTCTTTTTAATAATGAATTCACAATCATGTGGTTTTGTGTTATTGTTTCTTTGTTGTTCTTCTAACAGCTTTGTGTTGGTATTTGTTTGAGTCTATGGAGCAGCAGCAGACTCCGCTCACATGAACCTTTACCATGTGTGCTGTTGTTGTTCGGGCCTGTAATCCCTGCTTGTTGCCTGCAGGCTGCAGCGCCGTCGTTCCAAGGAGGTGAAGCCACTTCCCGGAGCGGGTCGACCCAAACCAGCTCCCAAGCCCAAGCCCCGGGCCCCGCAGTGCCGGGCCCTGTACGCCTACGATGCCCAGGACACCGACGAGCTCAGTTTCAACGCTGAGGAGGTCATCGAGATACTCACAGAGGGTAATACTACTACTACTACTACTGTTACTACTGTTACTACTGTTACTACTACTACTGTTACTACTGTTACTACTGTTACTACTACTACTGTTACTACTGTAACTACTGTTACTACTGTTACTACTGCTACTACTACTGTACTACTACTACTACTACTACTGTTACTACTGTTACTACTACTGTACTACTACTACTACTACTGTTACTACTGCTACTGTTACTACTGTTACTGTCACTACTGTTACTACTGTTACTACTGTTACTACTGTTACTACTACTACTACTACTGCTACTGTCACTACTGTTACTACTGTTACTACTACTACTGTTACTACTGTAACTACTGTTACTACTGTTACTACTGCTGCTACTACTACTGTACTACTACTACTACTACTACTACTACTGTTACTACTGTTACTACTACTGTACTACTACTACTACTACTGTTACTACTGCTACTGTTACTACTGTTACTGTTACTACTGTTACTACTGCTACTGTTACTACTATTACTGTACTACTACTACTACTGTCACTACTGTCACTACTGTTACTACTGTCACTACTGTCACTACTGTTACTACTGTTACTACTGTTACTACTGTTACTACTGTTACTACTACTACTGTTACTACTGTTACTACTGTTACTACTACTACTGTTACTACTGTTACTACTGTTACTACTACTGTTACTACTGTTACTACTGTTACTACTACTACTACTGCTACTGTCACTACTGTTACTACTACTACTGTTACTACTGTTACTACTGTTACTACTGTTACTACTACTACTGTCACTACTGTTACTACTACTACTGTTACTACTGTTACTACTGTTACTACTACTACTGTTACTACTATTACTACTGCTACTGTCACTACTGTTACTACTGTTACTACTACTACTGTTACTACTGTTACTACTACTACTGTCACTACTGTTACTACTGTTACTACTGTTACTGTTACTACTGTTACTACTACTACTGTCACTACTGTTACTACTACTACTGTTACTACTGTTACTACTGTTACTACTACTACTGTTACTACTGTTACTACTATTACTACTGCTACTGTCACTACTGTTACTACTGTTACTACTACTACTGTTACTACTGTTACTACTGTTACTACTGTTACTACTACTACTGTTACTACTGTTACTACTGTTACTACTACTACTACTGCTACTGTCACTACTGTTACTACTACTACTGTTACTACTGTTACTACTGTTACTACTGTTACTACTACTACTGTCACTACTGTTACTACTACTACTGTTACTACTGTCACTACTGTCACTACTGTTACTACTGTTACTACTGTTACTACTGTTACTACTGTTACTACTGTTACTGTTACTACTGTTACTACTGCTACTGTTACTACTATTACTGTACTACTACTACTACTGTCACTACTGTCACTACTGTTACTACTGTTACTACTGTCACTACTGTCACTACTGTTACTACTGTTACTACTGTTACTACTGTTACTACTGTTACTACTACTACTGTTACTACTGTTACTACTGTTACTACTACTACTGTTTACTACTGTTACTACTGTTACTACTACTACTGTTACTACTGTTACTACTGTTACTACTGCTACTGTCACTACTGTTACTACTACTACTGTTACTACTGTTACTACTGTTACTACTGTTACTACTACTACTGTCACTACTGTTACTACTACTACTGTTACTACTGTTACTACTGTTACTACTACTACTGTTACTACTGTTACTACTATTACTGTTACTACTGTTACTACTGTTACTACTACTACTGTTACTACTGTTACTACTACTACTGTTACTACTGTTACTACTACTACTGTCACTACTGTTACTACTGTTACTACTACTACTGTTACTACTGTTACTACTGTTACTACTACTACTGTTACTACTGTTACTACTACTACTGTTACTACTGTTACTACTGTTACTACTACTACTGTTACTACTGTTACTACTGTTACTACTACTACTGTCACTACTGTTACTACTACTACTGTTACTACTGTTACTACTGTTACTACTACTACTGTTACTACTGTTACTACTACTACTGTTACTACTGTTACTACTACTACTGTCACTACTGTTACTACTGTTACTACTACTACTGTTACTACTGTTACTACTGTTACTACTACTACTGTTACTACTGTTACTACTGTTACTACTACTACTGTTACTACTACTACTGTTACTACTGTTACTACTACTACTGTTATTACTGTTACTACTGTTACTACTGTTACTACTACTACTGTTACTACTGTTACTACTGTTACTACTGTTACTACTACTACTGTTACTACTGTTACTACTACTACTACTACTGCTACTGTCACTACTGTTACTACTACTACTGTTACTACTGTTACTACTACTACTGTCACTACTGTTACTACTACTACTGTTACTACTGTTACTACTACTACTGTTACTACTGTTACTACTACTACTGTTATTACTGTTACTACTGTTATACTGTTATATATACTACTGTTACTCTGTTACTACTGTTACTACTGTTACTACTACTACTGTTACTATGTTACTTCTGTTATATACTACTGTTACTATGTTACTACTCACTACTGTTATTCTTTTACTACTGTTACTACTGTTACTACTAACTGTTCCTTGACTGTTCCTACTGTTAATGCTGTTATCTATGTTCTACTGTTAATACTAATACTGTTACTACTGTTACTACTATTATGTTTACTACTGTTACTACTGTTATGTTACTTATGTTTTATTTTACTACTACTACTGTTACTACGTTACTACTGTTTATGTTACTATGTTACTACTTCTACTGTTATATGTTACTACTGTTACTACACTACTACTGTTACTACTGTTACTTCTATTAGTTATAATGTTACTACTGTTACTACTACATACTGTTACTATGTAGATACTACTATTTACACTGTTACTATACTACTGTCACTACGTGAACTACTGTTTAATACTACTGTTACTACTGTTACTACTGTTACTACTACTACTGTTACTACTGTTACTACTGTTACTACTACTACTGTTACTACTACTACTGTTACTACTGTTACTACTACTACTGTTATTACTGTTACTACTGTTACTACTGTTACTACTACTACTGTTACTACTGTTACTACTGTTACTACTGTTACTACTACTACTGTTACTACTGTTACTACTACTACTACTACTGCTACTGTCACTACTGTTACTACTACTACTGTTACTACTGTTACTACTACTACTGTCACTACTGTTACTACTACTACTGTTACTACTGTTACTACTACTACTGTTACTACTGTTACTACTACTACTGTTATTACTGTTACTACTGTTACTACTGTTACTACTACTACTGTTACTACTGTTACTACTGTTACTACTGTTACTACTACTACTGTTACTACTGTTACTACTGTTACTACTACTACTGTTACTACTGTTACTACTACTACTGTTATTACTGTTACTACTGTTACTACTGTTACTACTACTACTGTTACTACTGTTACTACTGTTACTACTGTTACTACTACTACTGTTACTACTGTTACTACTGTTACTACTGTTACTACTGCTACTGTCACTACTGTTACTACTACTACTGTTACTACTGTTACTACTACTACTGTCACTACTGTTACTACTACTACTGTTACTACTGTTACTACTGTTACTACTGTTACTACTACTGCTACTGTCACTACTGTTACTACTACTGTACTACTACTACTACTGTTACTACTACTGTACTACTACTACTACTACTGTTACTGTTACTACTGTTACTGTTACTACTACTGTACTACTGCTACTACTACTGTACTACTACTACTACTACTGTTACTACTGTTACTGTTACTACTGTTACTACTACTGTACTACTATTACTACTGTTACTGTTACTACTGTTACTACTGTTACTACTGTTACTGTTACTACTGTTACTGTTACTACTGTTACTACTGTTACTACTGTTACTGTTACTACTGCTACTGTTACTACTGTTACTACTGTTACTACTACTGTACTACTACTACTACTACTACTGTTACTACTGTTACTACTACTGTACTACTACTGTTACTACTACTACTACTGTTACTACTGCTACTGTTACTACTGTTACTGTTACTACTGTTACTACTACTACTACTACTACTGTTACTACTGTTACTACTACTGTACTACTACTGTTACTACTACTGTACTACTACTACTACTACTGTTACTACTGTTACTGTTACTACTGTACTACTACTACTACTACTACTGTTACTACTGTTACTACTACTGTACTACTACTACTACTACTACTACTGTTACTACTGTTACTACTACTGTACTACTACTACTACTACTGTTACTACTACTGTACTACTACTACTACTACTGTTACTACTGTTACTACTACTGTTACTACTGCTACGTTACTGTTAGTACTGTTACTACTGTTACTACTGCTACTGTTACTGTTACTACTGTTACTACTGTTACTACTACTACTACTACTACTGTTACTACTGTTACTACTACTGTACTACTACTGTTACTACTACTGTACTACTACTACTACTACTGTTACTACTGTTACTGTTACTACTGTACTACTACTACTACTACTACTACTACTGTTACTACTGTTACTACTACTGTACTACTACTACTACTACTACTACTGTTACTACTGTTACTACTACTGTACTACTACTACTACTACTGTTACTACTACTGTACTACTACTACTACTACTACTGTTACTACTGTTACTACTACTGTTACTACTGTTACTGTTACTACTACTGTTACTACTGTTACTACTGTTACTACTACTGTACTACTACTACTACTACTGTTACTACTACTACTACTACTACTACTACTACTACTGTTACTACTGTTACTACTAGTACTGTTACTACTGTTACTGTTACTACTAGTACTGTTAGTACTACTACTACTGTTACTACTACTAGTACTGTTAGTACTGCTACTACTACTAATGTTACTACTGTTACAACTACTGTTACTACTAGTACTGTTAGTACTGTTACTACTAGTACTGTTAGTACTGCTACTACTGTTAGTACTGTTACTACTACTACTACTGTTAGTACTGTTACTACTACTACTACTACTACTGTTACTACTAGTACTGTTAGTGCTACTACTACTGTTACTACTACTACTACTGTTAGTACTGTTACTACTACTACTACTACTACTGTTACTACTAGTACTGTTACTACTACTACTACTGTTAGTACTGTTACTACTGTTACTACTACTACTACTACTGTTACTACTGTTACTACTATTGTTACTGCTATTATCAGTACTTAGCTGACTGGGACTGTATACTTCCTGCAGACCCCTCTGGTTGGTGGTTCGGTCGGTTGCGGGGCAGGGAGGGGATGTTCCCTGGAAACTACGTGGAGAAGATCTAGACTTCCTCTCCGGGGGCTCAAGGCTCACCGGAGCTTTCAACACATCAGCTGACGGGAAGCTGAATTCAAGTCCATTCATAAACACACACATTTATACCAGTCAGAGAGGTCAGGGTATCATGCTCTTACCTGCTGAGGTTAAATGTCCCCGTAACGCTGTGTGCACTCAGGTTAAATGTCCCCGTAACGCTGTGTGCACTCAGGTTAAATGTCCCCGTAACGCTGTGTGCACTCAGGTTAAATGTCCCCGTAACGCTGTGTGCACTCAGGTTAAATGTCCCCGTAACGCTGTGTGCACTCAGGTTAAATGTCCCCGTAACGCTGTGTGCACTCAGGTTAAATGTCCCCGTAACGCTGTGTGCCTGTTTTTATTCAACATGAAACCGGAGTTAATTCAGTGTGCAGCAGTTTGATCAAACGTCCCATAAGTGTTAGCATGTAATCCTCTTGTTGCAGCGCCTCCTACAGGCTCCAGTGTTTATTATAACCCAGTGTTGACCGAACGATCCCTTAACGAGATAAAACTTTGATAAACTAAAAAAGTAAATCAACATTTTATTCATCTGAACATTAAACTCGACTGAACTCGTGAAAAATCTGCAAGTTTTATTTTTTCTGATGGAACGATATAATTCACATGAAATGGGGGAAATAAAATACATGACAATTACAGAACAGAATAAATCTGCACCTTTAAGTCTGTGTCTTTGTGGACCGTCGGTCTGTCTGTTTAATGTTTTAATTATCCTGAGTTGATTTTAACCAGACAATAAACATTTCAGTGCGAACTTGAGGAACGTGTTTTTAATGTTCATTGGTTTACAGGACGATATGTGTTTTAATAAAATGTTGACGGATTTACAAACAGTTTGGTTTCTTACAAACGTTATTAACGTGGTTATAATTCTGGATGCTCGAACATGTTGAAATCGCAGCTTTTGTCTTTGAAAAACGACTTAATCGTGCAGCTCAGTTGTGTATCACGGCTAGGCTACTGGCTACCCAGTCATTTTACATCGATGGGAGAGGCAGAATTGGTCTTTCTTTTCAATTTAGGGTTGCACATGATTGAACTGAAGTTGCACATGATTGAACTGAAGTTGCACATGATTGAACTGAAGTTGCACATGATTGAACTGAAGTTGCACATGATTGAACTGAAGTTGCACATGTTTGAACTGAAGTTGCACATGATTGAACTGAAGTTGCACATGATTGAACTGAAGTTGCACATGTTTGAACTGAAGTTGCACATGATTGAACTGAAGTTGCACATGATTGAACTGAAGTTGCACATGTTTGAACTGAAGTTGCACATGATTGAACTGAAGTTGCACATGATTGAACTGAAGTTGCACATGATTGAACTGAAGTTGCACATGATTGAACTGAAGTTGCACATGATTGAACTGAAGTTGCACATGATTGAACTGAAGTTGCACATGTTTGAACTGAAGTTGCACATGATTGAACTGAAGTTGCACACGTTTGAACTGAAGTTGCACATGATTGAACTGAAGTTGCACATGATTGAACTGAAGTTGCACATGTTTGAACTGAAGTTGCACATGATTGAACTGAAGTTGCACATGATTGAACTGAAGTTGCACATGATTGAACTGAAGTTGCACATGTTTGAACTGAAGTTGCACATGATTGAACTGAAGTTGCACATGTTTGAACTGAAGTTGCACATGTTTGAACTGAAGTTGCACATGATTGAACTGAAGTTGCACATGTTTGAACTGAAGTTGCACATGTTTGAACTGAAGTTGCACAGGATTTCCAATCGGGTTGGTTTGTTAAAAACCTCTTACGTTATGATTTCTACAGGAAATTGCTGACCTTATTGAAGTGAAGATGCCAGACTTTTGTGCAGCCTACGGATGCGCTAATCGCCGTTGTCTCGAAACGAGAACCCGTGGGATCACCTTTCACCTGTAGACATTACAATATCATGATTTGTTTTTAGGATAGTCGTTAGTTACACAGGAACAGCGGGGCTATCACATAATAGTATTGCTAGATTGTTGTTGACACAAGGCTTTTTAGAATATGTTTGTTAATCACTGAATGTTTCTTTGGACACCTTTTTAATGTTTTAGTGTGGTTATCTTATTCTTAAACACACACACACACACACACACACACACCCCAAAAATATAATCATTTAGGTGTGTATTTGTGTCCTTACCCTTAATTGAAAATGTTGACAATCATTTATATACGGTGGGGCAAAAAAGTATTTAGTCAGCCACCAATTGTGCAAGTTCTCCCATTTCAAAAGATGAGAGAGGTCTGTAATTTTCATCATAGGTACACTTCAACTATGAGAGACAGAATGAGAAAAGAAATCCAGGAAATCACATTGTAGGATTTTAATGAATTAATTTCAAATGATTGAGGAAAATAAGTATTTGGTCAATAACAAAAGTTCATCTCAATACTTTGTTATATACCCTTTGTTGGCAATGACAGAGGTCAAAGGTTTTCTGTAAGTCTTCACAAGGTTTCCACACTGTTGCTGGTATTTTGGCCCATTCCTCCATGCAGATCTCCTCTAAAGCAGGGATGTTTTGGGGCTGTCGCTGGGCAACACGGACTTTCAACTCCCTCCAAAGATTTTCTATGGGGTTGAGATCTGGAGACTGGCTAGGCCACTCCAGGACCTTGAAAGGCTTCTTACGAAGCCACTCCTTCGTTGCCCTGGCGGTGTGTTTGGGATCATTGTCATGCTGAAAGACCCAGCCACGCTTCATCTTCAGTGCCCTTGCTGATGGAAGGAGGTTTCCACTCAAAATCTCACGATACATGGCCCCATTCATTCTTTCCTTTACACGGATCAGTCGTCCTGGTCCCTTTGCAGAAGAACAGCCCCAAAGCATGATGTTTCCCCCCCCATGCTTCACAGTAGGTATGGTGTTCTTTGGATGCAACTCTGCATTCTTTCTCCTCCAAACACGACCAGTTGAGTTTTTACCAAAAAGTTCTATTTTGGTTTCATCTGACCATATGACATTCTCCCAATCCTCTTCTGGATCATCCAAATGCCCTCTAGCAAACTTCAGACGGGCCTGGACATGTACTGGCTTAAGCAGGGGGACACGTCTGGAACTGCAGGATGTAAGTCCCTGGCGGCGTAGTGTGTTACTGATGGTAGCCTCTGTTACTTTGGTCCCAGCTCTCTGCAGGTCATTCACTAGGTCCCCCCGTGTGGTTCTGGCATTTTTGCTCACCGTTCTTGTGATCATTTTGACCCCACGGGATGAGATCTTGCGTGGAGCCCCAGATCAGGGAGATTAGCAGTGGTCTTGTATGTCTTCCATTTTCTAATAATTGCTCCCACAGTTGATTTCTTCACACCAAGCTGCTTACCTATTGCAGATTCAGTTTTCCCAGACTGGTGCAGGTCTACAATGTTGTCTCTGGTCTCCTTTGACAGCTCTTTGGTCTTGGCCATAGTGGAGTTTGGAGTATGACTGTTTGAGGTTGTGGACAGGTGTCTTTTATACTGATAACGAGCTCAAAAAGGTGCCATTAATACAGGTAACGAGTGGAGGACAGAGGAGCCTCTTAAAGAAGAACTTACAGGTCTGTGAGAGCCAGACATCTTGCTTGTTTGTAGGTGACCAAATACTTATTTTACCGAGGAATTTATAATGAATTCATTAAAATCCTACAATGTGATTTCCTGGATTGTTTCCCCCATTCTGTCTCTCATAGTTGAGGTATACCTATGATGAATATTACAGGCATCTCTCATCTTTTTAAATGGGAGAACTTGCACAATTGGTGGCTGACTAAATACTTTTTTGCCCCACTGTATCTGGGTACATCTCTCACTGTTTTAAGGTTTCCCAAAACCGGAGAGAGGCGGAGGGAGGTGGAAGTTCCCTAAGAAGGGACGGTTTTGCTACGTCTGACAGGGCACTGCTGTGCAGTGAGCACTTCAGGAGTTTCAAGGTTCAAGGTTTATTTGTCATATGCACAGCAGATACAGCGTATATGTTGGCAATGAAAATCTTATGTCGCGTGCTCCTCCAACAACTCAACATACATGGTGCAGATAAGATAATAAAATAGTGAAAAAGAGAGAAGAATATTTACAATAACAACAATAAAGATTTGAGGAGGTGAAATATATACATATGTGGAATACATTGAGAGTATTTAAACACTTTACTCTGTTGAATGAGGAGGTATGGACAGATGCATATATTATGTATAACAGATGTATATAATATATATATCTATATATATATATATGTGTGTGTATGTGTGTGTGTGTGTGTGTGTGTGTGTGTGTGTGTGTGTGTGTGTGTGTGTGTGTGTGTGTGTGTGTGTGTGTGTGTGTGTGTGTGTACTATAAACAGATGTGAGTAGACATTCACACAGCTCAGGAGTTCAGCAGTCTTATAGCCTGTGGTATAAAACTGTCTCTGAGTCTGGTGGTCTTGGTCCGGATGCTGCGGTACCGTCTGCCAGACGGCAGCAGACAGAACAGATTGGTGATGGGGGTCCTTTAATATCCTACCGGCCTTCTTCCTACACCGCTGGGTGTAGAGGTCCTCCATGGATGGCAGCTCCGTCCTGGTGATGTGCTGAGCAGTTTTCACCACCCTCTGTAGAGTCTACGGTTGAGGGGGGTGCAACTGCCATCCCAGGCGGTGATGCAGCCAGTCAGGATACTCTCGATGGTGCACCTGTAGAAGTTGCAGAGTATCCTGGAGTCCATGTTGAACTTCCGCAGCCTGCGGAGGAAGAAGAGCCGCTGTCGAGCCGTCTTGGATATGACCCTGGTGTGATGTGTCCATGTCAGGTCCTCACTGATGTTTACCCCGAGGAACCTGAAGCTGCTGACTCTCTCCACAGGAGTCCCGTCGATGGTGATGGGTGTGTGTGCCTCTCTCTGCCTCTTCCTGTAGTCCACAATCAGCTCCTTTGTTTTGCTGACGTTGAGATGGAGGTTGTTGTCCTGGCACCAAGGTCAGGGCTCTGACCTCCTCTCTGTACGCCGTCTCGTCGCCGTCTGTGATCAGGCCGATGACGGTCGTGTCGTCAGCAAACTTGATGATGGTGTTGGAGCTGTGTGTGGCCACGCAGTCGTGCGTGAACAGGGAGTAGAGGAGAGGGCTGAGCACACAACCCTGAGGGGCTCCGGTGTTGAGGGTCAAGGTTGAGGATGTGATGTTCCCCATCCGCACTGCCTGGGATCTGCCCGTCAGGAAGCTCATGATCCAGTCACAGAGGGCGCTGTTGAGCCCAAGGTCCCTGAGCTTAATGATGACCTTGGAGGGCACAATGGTGTTGAATGCTGAACTGTAGTCAATGAACAGCATTCTCACATAAGTGTTCCTCTGGTCCAGGTGGGAGAGGGCAGTGTGGAGGGTGAGGGAGATGGCATCATCCGTGGACCTGTTTGCTCTGTAGGCAAACTGCAGGGGGTCCAGTGAGTCAGGGAGGGAGGAGGTGATAAAAGTTTGACTAACCGCTCAAAGCACTTCATGATGATGGAGGTGAGTGCAACTGGGCGGTAGTCATTGAGGCAGATGGGTTTTGTCTTTTTGGGGACAGGGACAATGATGGACTCTTTACAACATGTGGGGACTACAGACTGGAGCAGGGACCTATTGAAAATGTCTGTGAACACATCTGCCAGCTGAACTGCACACACCTTGAGAGCACGGCCAGGGATGCCATCAGGTCCCGGAGCCCTGTGTGCGTTGATCCTTTCAGAGATCTACACACATCTGCACTGGTTAAAACCAGTGAGCAGGGATCCTGGGCCTTTGGTGCCTCCACAGCCGGGGGCTTCTCAAAGCGTGCATAAAATGTGTTCAGTTCATCTGGGAGAGATGCAGACACTTCCTCAGCACCACTCGTTGTCCTTTTGTAGTCTGTTATTGTTTTTAGTCCAGACCACATATTTCTGGCAAAGAGTGAGGACTTTGACAGGACGGGGCAGACTGTCCGCCTTAAAGATGGTGTTGTGCCAACCATTATCAACTTTCCAGCTCATCTTCAAAGGGTATGTGTATCATTGACCAACAATAATTTAAGGTGTGTAAGATTGATATATCAGTATAAATATGTGATACACTGTCACACTTTAGTTTTGTGTTTCTGCAAGTTATATAATGTGTTGTTTCTTGCAGCACATTCTAGAAACTCAAAAACGTTTTACTTATGTTTATTTTAGTCGGAAGCAACAAGAAGCACAACCACTTCTAGAAGAGCGGAGGACAACCTGCCAACGGACTGGATGCCTGATGTTGTGAGTATTTGTCGAATGTCATAAACTAATGAGAGCATCGGATGTTTATATTGAATCCTTTACCTTGGTGGTACCCACAAAGGTCTATGAAGGTGTTAGTAGTCTTAAGAGCCCAATATTATTTGAGGTGGTACTCTAAAAGGTTAGAAACCCACTGGCTATCTCACTCTCTGTCACTCATACAGTGGAATGAATAAACATGCGTGGACATTGAAACTACACCCAAAAACTGCAAAACACGTCCAACATGATCCTCAGACACACACAATGTTTGGATATGTGGACATGGGGGATCGATTGAATGACACTGACATAGCTTCCGAGGCTTTTGTGTTTATGGCGGATGGGCTTCAAGGTTATTGGAAAGCTCCAATTGCATATTATTTCACACAAGAATCACAGATAGTGTTAGTAGAACATGCATTAGAAGAGCTGCATCATCCTCAGACAAGGGTGGTGTGCATGACAATGGATGGTCATGCATCAAATGTCAGTATGTGCACCCAACTTTGGTGCGATCTAAAAGCAGACCCCTGTGAGCCCTTGAAGACCCATTTCCCAATTCCAGTAACCCATGACAATGTTTCTGTTATGATGGATGCTTGCCACATGCTGAAGCTGACACGCAATATGTTGCAGGTACATGCTCATTATTACGTATCTGCTCTGGTTGACTGTTCTGCTTTTGATACATTTTGATTGTATTTACATAATTGTGCAGAATATGGTTCTTTACAGTTGACGTCTGCAGGCATACAGCCCAATTAGAAGCATAACTGGCAGTATCAATTGGAAGTACATAGTTCAGCTGAACAATGTCCAAAAGAAAAGTGGACTACATGCTGCCAGCCGAGTCACAGATAAGCATGATAACTTTGCTAATCAGAAGATGAAGGTATGTTTGCATGAAGATTTATGTATAGAGGGTCACAATAGAAATGGGCTCTGGGGCTTTATTGTGTTTTTATACTTTTTGATGGTGTTTGTATCTTGTAGCGCTAATGTGCCCTTCATTTCTCCTTATAAACTCAATCAAAGTCTCCCTGGCTGCTCAGACTTTGAGTAACTGTGTGGCAGTGGCGCTCCGCACCTTGCAGGACGTGAGCTATGCAGAGTTCAAAGATTTGGAAGCTACTTCACAATTTATTAAAGTAATGCAGATAGAGATTTGCATCATTGACCAAAAACATTTCCCAACATTCTACTGCTCTTACCAACATTTGAGTGATTAATCCCTTTAACCCTTTAACACCCTCCCTTTGTGGTTGATCTGTTGGTCAGTTACCCCAAAACGAGGGTGGTTGTTAAATGTGAATGCCTCCGGGATTGACCCGTTATCTTTCTTTTCTTTTTTTCAGGAAAGATTAAATATGACCCTCGTCAAATTCAACAATATGCAAGAACTTGGTTAAAACTGTTTATACCTACCTCATACTTTCCTCAAAAGCACCCTTATTGTCTCATCCCAGATTTACAGGTTTAAAGCAATGCAGCAATTTAATTTTAAAAAGCATAGCCACCGAGGAAATGGAGAGAAATCAAACTATGCCTCGTACTTGGGTGTTTACTATCTGATACCTGTTGACACTAAGTCGTAGTGATGATTTCATTGCTTTCAGTTAATTAGGATATTTGTTTATAGATAACAGACAGGCTGTTTGACATCTTGAACAGTCGCAATCCCAGTGCCAAAGGGTCCAAAGCCCCCCTTGGTTCTAGGAATTGGACTAGCTCCAGGGAGTTCTTGATAAAAGCCAGGGAGTACTTGTTCACTTTGAAGATGGAGGATGGCAAACCCCTTTACCGAACAAAGAGGTCTTTTAAAATAGTGACTGTTCCATTACTGATGCACTGACACCATTTGTAGTCGCCAATACCCAGTACAAATTCTTAATTATAATTAAATGATCAGAATGAGACTGCCGATTTAGAGAATAAGGGTTTATTTTATTCTTCGTTAGATGTATACAAGTAGTCAATTTAAAAATCATTAAATTATCGAAGGTAAAACTCTACCGGTTTCAGTGCATCCCTCAAGTCCATGATATAAGATCAACATATGCTCTGTCCTCCTGTCTGCCTCGAGTTCAGATACTCTGTCCTCCTGTCTGCCTCGAGTTCAGATACTCTGTCCTCCTGTCTGCCTCGAGTTCAGATACTCTGTCCTCCTGTCTGCCTCGAGTTCAGATACTCTGTCCTCCTGTCTGCCTCGAGTTCAGATACTCTGTCCTCCTGTCTGCCTCGAGTTCAGATACTCTCTCCTGTAAGATGTTCTCTCCTGTAAGATGTTCTCTCCTGTTCTCTCCTGTAAGATGTTCTCTCCTGTAAGATGTTCTCTCCTGTAAGATGTTCTCTCCTGTAAGATGTTCTCTCCTGTAAGATGTTCTCTCCTGTAAGATGTTCTGTCCTGTAAGATGTTCTGTCCTGTAAGATGTTCTCTCCTGTAAGATGTTCTGTCCTGTAAGATGTTCTCTCCTGTAAGATGTTCTCTCCTGTAAGATGTTCTCTCCTGTAAGATGTTCTGTCCTGTAAGATGTTCTCTCCTGTAAGATGTTCTCTCCTGTAAGATGTTCTCTCCTGTAAGATGTTCTGTCCTGTAAGATGTTCTGTCCTGTAAGATGTTCTCTCCTGTAAGATGTTCTGTCCTGTAAGATGTTCTCTCCTGTAAGATGTTCTCTCCTGTAAGATGTTCTGTCCTGTAAGATGTTCCAGGTAGGGAATGAGGCCTTACCCCAAGTGAAGGAGTTCAAGTATCTCGGGGTCTTGTTCTCGAGTGAGGGAACAATGGAGCGTGAGATGGGCCGGAGAATCGGAGCAGCGGGAGCGGTACTGCAGTCACTTTACCGCACCGTTGTGAGGAAAAGGGAGCTGAGCCAGAAAGCAAAGCTCTCTGTCTACCGGGCCATCTTCGTTCCTATGGTCATGAAGGATGGGTCAGCACCGAGAGAACGAGATCGCGGATACAAGCGGCCGAAATGGGATTTCTCCGCAGGGTGGCTGGCATCTCCCTTAGGGATAAGGTGAGAAGTTCAGTCATCCGGGAGGGACTCGGAGTAGAACCGCTGCTCCTTCACGTTGAAAGGAGCCAGTTGAGGTGGTTCGGGCACCTAGTGAGGATGCCACCAGGGCGCCTCCCTAGGGAGGTGTTCCAGGCACGTCCAGCTGGGAAGAGGGGTAGACCTAGGACCAGGTGGAGGGGTTATATCTCTCTGCTGGCCTGGGAGCGCCTTGGAATTCCCCAGTCAGAGCTGGTTGATGTGGCCAGGGAGAGAGAAGTTTGGGGCTCTCTGCTGGAGCTGCTACCTCCGCGACCCTGACGGATAAGCGGGAGAAGATGGATGGATGGATAATTCAAATTTCAGGATTTGTTGTGCGACGGGCTCTGAAGACGCTGTCCTGTGATGTCTTCCGTGCCAGCCTGGTGACAGACGCTGCATCTGCCATCAAGGACCAGAGCTACCACCTGCTGTCTCTGAAAAACAATGGAGGCCTGGTGATTCCATCAGAGGGAACAGTGAGGGTCGTCAGGCCAGCAGAGTGGGTCATTCGCCAGGCCTCAGCAAGTTGCAGACGATCACAGCCCATCAAACTGCTAGAGATCATGTACATTGTACGGAAGAGGATTGGGTCAGAGGATGTGTTTGCGCTCGGGGAGCACATCGGCGACACGCAGTATGGCATACGCAGTCACCACCATACGATGTTGACATTAGGTGTGTCCCTGTTTTTTAAGCTAAGGCTACACCACATCACTAAAATGACTACAGTTAGCTTACAGAGCAACAACATGCGACAAAAGCTCAATAAAACAGTCCTTTTCAAAGGGCATTAGCCCAATGTGGGTCTCTGGTGGGTCTTCCCATGAGGATGGAAACTGGGTTTCAGCGGCCCTCACAATCCCCATCACCACCCCACCCCTTTCCAAGTGCATATTGTATATAGTTCTCTGCAAACCTATGCTGGCATCAGTGCACAAACACAGCCAGAGTTCCATTTTTAATAAAAATGGTTTTTTTTAAAGCGATCCATCAAATGCCTCTGTAACACCTCTGTTCAAACATTTCGATTTTAGTAAATCTTCAAAAATCTTTGAAAAGTGCCTTTATACTATCTAATTAAATACATATGTTTTAAAAATGTGGGTTTCAGACTGGATTACTTCCATTGTATGTGTAAAAATATTTTTATTCAAAATGGGAAATATGGACTTGTATGGTTCTTCATCTCAAGGCCTCAATTATTCATAAGTATGCAGCGTCATAAATACATCTCTGTACAGGGTGGGCATTTCAACATGCAGCATTTCTTGATGTAAAGGGACATCTTGTAGTCTACCTATTTTAGAACATTATTCTATTGTTTAGAACATAACATAATTATTCATAAGTATGCAGTGTCATAACTACATATTTGACGTTTATAATAAACCAAATGTTTGAAAATCGGTTGAATTGAGCAAGTTCTGGTTATTTAAAAAGTACGACCAACACAAAGTTATGGGTGAGGAGCTGACTGTGGCAAGATGGCCGCCATGTGCGGACGCTCGACTCTGTTGGCCAGCAACACGGACGAGACTCCTTGCCTGTATAGATCAATGGGTGGAGCCGGAGTTGAAGCAGAAGTCAGAGGTGTAGAGTCTTTCACAAATTCAATCCCAAATTATGAAACAAAATATAATGGATTATCTCCCTGACTAAAACACAGCTTGGTATGATATACAAAACAAATAATACTTAGAAATAACTAAATTAACTTAGAATAATTCAAAGGATAGTATTCCTCCTCCTCTTGACAGTTTAGTCCATCATCTGCTTCCATTGATATTCTCTACTAAATCACAGAAGCTCGTGTTTCCGAGCTTTCCGCTGCACCCTGAAGGCGTCCTGACCGTTACCCAGCAGCACGTTACAGGCTGTCTGGTGCCCGACCCGCGGCAGTGTGTGTGCGTGGTTCGTGTGTACATCGTGTATATAGTGTGTGTAGGACCGGCAGCCGTCGGTAACCCGGCTCTCTGTCTCTGCCACCGGACCCGTTATCCGGGCTCAGTTAACGGTTAGCAGCAGCGTTAGCAGCTAACGGCTAACATAACATGGAGGCGTTTCTGACTAGCTGCTGCAGAGCCGTGAAGGTAACACACACACACACACACACACACACACACACACACACACACACACACACACACACACACACACACACACACACACACACACACACACACAGGCCCGGCCCGGCCCGGCCCGGCCCGGCCCTGACCAATGTGCCGCCCTAGGTTAGATTTTAGCCTTTGGGCTCATGGCCCTTCACTACCACCCCCCCCTTCCTGTTCATCATCAAAGGTTTTTCCTGGAGGTTTTTCCTGCATGCCCCTCCCCCATTTATATTAATGAGAACCTGGCCCTCCTCCTGCAGGAGAACCAGGGTGGGGGTCCAGGGTTCCATGTGGTTCTGGGGAACGAGGCCTGCGACCTAGACTCCATGGTCTGTGCTCTGACCTATGCCTACTTCCTGTCCAAGGTGAGATCCACATGTCTGTCTGTCTCTCTGTGCCTGTACCTGTCTGTGTCTGGGTCTGTACCTGTCTGTCTTTTCCTCTGTACCTGTCTGTCTCTGGGTCTGTACCTGTCTGTCTCTGTTATTATAGGTCTATATTTCTATTAGGCTGCTGCTCCCTCCCATCCTCATTCAGGATGCTGTCTGATTGTCTGGATTTGGGGGAGACTTTCTACCTGCAAAGTTTACCTGTCCTGTTCTCGGGGTCTTTCTTTCACGCTCGTAACGATCACCGACATGATGACCCTAACGAGGCTCAGAGTGAGGCTCAAACGCAGCGACTCATGGAGGTTATTCTCCTGCCTCTTAGAGACTTTTTTTGCTCGACTGACATTTATTCTACTATTTGGCAGACTGCAGGTCTGTCACCACCTGTCTCCCTGTCTCAGACCACAGGTGTGTCACTACCTGTCTCAGACCGCAGCTGTGTCAGTACCTGTCTCAGACCGCCGATGTCTCAGTACTTGTCTCTCTCTCTCAGAGCTCAGGTGAGGACCAACAGGTGGTTCCTCTGCTGAACATCAAACGGGTGGAGTTTCCTCTGCGCTCGGACAGCATCTTCCTGCTACAGCAGCTGCACCTGTCTGCAGACCTGCTGCTGTTCAGAGACCAGCTGGACCTGCAGGACCTGAACCGGGCCGGGAGACTGAGGCTCACTCTGGTGGACCACAACGTGCTTCCCAGGTAACACACCTGAAACACAGGAAACACAGATGAAACATCTCAACACACCTAAAACACACCTGAAACACAGGAAATACCTGACAGGAAACACTTGAAACATCTGAACACACCTGAAACACAGGAAACACTTTGTTTGATTGTGTAGTTTAGACAGTGACCTGGAAGGGGCGGTGGTTCAGGTGATCGATCATCACCTGCTGGAGAGACGACCCTCCCCTTCCTGTCACGTAACCGTGGAGATGGTGGGATCCTGCGCTACCTTGGTCACTGAACGCATCCTCCAAGAAGCTCCACAGATCCTGGACCTGCAGGTCGCTCACATGATCTACGGTAACTCCTGAACACCTCACCTGAACACCTCACCTGAACACCTCACCTGAACACCTCACCTGAACACATAACCTGAACGCCTCACCTGAACACATAACCTGAACACATAACCTGAACGCCTCACCTGAACACATAACCTGAACACATAACCTGAACGCCTCACCTGAACACATAACCTGAACACATAACCTGAACGCCTCATGTGAACGCCTCACGTGAACGCCTCACCTGAACGCCTCACCTGAACGCCTCACCTGAACGCCTCACCTGAACGCCTCACCTGAACGCCTCACCTGAACACATAACCTGAACACATAACCTGAACGCCTCACCTGAACGCCTCACCTGAACACCTCACCTGAACGCCTCACCTGAACACATAACCTGAACACATAACCTGAACACCTCACCTGAACACATAACCTGAACGCCTCACCTGAACGCCTCACCTGAACGCCTCACCTGAACACATAACCTGAACACATAACCTGAACGCCTCACCTGAACACCTCACCTGAACACATAACCTGAACACCTGAAGCATCCTCAGCTTATACAGTGGGGCAAAAAAGTATTTAGTCAGCCACCAATTGTGCAAGTTCTCCCATTTAAAAAGATGAGAAAGGCCTGTAATTTTTGTCATAGGTACACTTCAACTATGAGAGACAGAATGAGAAAAAAAAAATCCAGGAAATCACATTGTCTGATTTTTAATGAATTTATTATTAAATTCCTCGGTAAAATAAGTATATGGTCACCTACAAACAAGCAAGATTTCTGGCTCTCACAGACCTGTAACTTCTTCTTTAAGAGGCTCCTCTGCCCTCCACTCGTTACCTGTATTAATGGCACCTTTTTGAACTCGTTATCAGTATAAAAGACACCTGTCCACAACCTCAAACAGTCATACTCCAAACTCCACTATGGCCAAGACCAAAGAGCTGTCAAAGGAGACCAGAGACAAAATTGTAGACCTGCACCAGGCTGGGAAAACTGAATCTGCAATAGGTAAGCAGCTTGGTGTGAAGAAATCAACTGTGGGAGCAATTATTAGAAAATGGAAGACAAACAAGACCACTGCTAATCTCCCTCCATCTGGGGCTCCACGCAAGATCTCACCCCGTGGGGTCAAAATGATCACAAGAACGGTGAGCAAAAATCCCAGAACCACACGGGGGGACCTAGTGAATGACCTGCAGAGAGCTGGGACCAAAGTAACAGAGGCTACCATCAGTAACACACTACGCCGCCAGGGACTTAAATCCTGCAGTTCCAGACGTGTCCCCCTGCTTAAGCCAGTACATGTCCAGGCCCGTCTGAAGTTTGCTAGAGGGCATTTGGATGATCCAGAAGAGGATTGGGAGAATGTCATATGGTCAGATGAAACCAAAATAGAACTTTTTGGTAAAAACTCAGCTCGTCGTGTTTGGAGGAGAAATAATGCAGAGTTGCATCCAAAGAACACCATACCTACTGTGAAGCATGGGGGGGGAAACATCATGCTTCGGGGCTGTTTTTCTGCAAAGGGACCAGGACGACTGATCCGTGTAAAGGAAAGAATGAATGGGGCCATGTATCGTGAGATTTTGAGTGAAAACCTCCTTCCATCAGCAAGGGCACTGAAGATGAAGCGTGGCTGGGTCTTTCAGCATGACAATGATCCCAAACACACCGCCAGGGCAACGAAGGAGTGGCTTCGTAAGAAGCATTTCAAGGTCCTGGAGTGGCCTAGCCAGTCTCCAGATCTCAACCCCATAGAAAATCTTGGGAGGGAGTTGAAAGTCCGTGTTGCCCAGCGACAGCCCCAAAACATCACTGCTTTAGAGGAGATCTGCATGGAGGAATGGGCCAAAATACCAGCAACAGTGTGGAAACCTTGTGAAGACTTACAGAAAACGTTTGACCTCTGTCATTGCCAACAAAGGGTATATAACAAAGTATTGAGATGAACTTTTGTTATTGACCAAATACTTATTTTCCACAATAATTTGAAAATAAATTCATTACAAATCCTACAATGTGATTTCCTGGATTTTTTTTCTCATTCTGTCTCTCATAGTTGAGGTATACCTATGATAAAAATTACAGGCCTCTCTCATCTTTTTAAATGGGAGAACTTGCACAATAGGTGGCTGACTAAATACTTTTTTGCCCCACTGTATTTATTGTGTGTGTGTGTGTGTGTGTGTGTGTGTGTGTGTGTGTGTGTGTGTGTGTGTGTGTGTGTGTGTGTGTGTGTGTGTGTGTGTGTGTGTGTGTGTGTGTGTGTGTGTGTGTGTAGCTGCAGTGCTGCTAGACTGTGTGAACTTGTGTCCCTCTGCAGGTAAAGTCTCTCATCAGGTGTGTGTGTGTGTGTATGTGAGTGAGTGAACTTGTGTCCCTCTGCAGGTCGTGTGTGTGTGTGTGTGTGTGAGTGTGAGTGTGTGTGTGAGTGAACTTGTGTCTCTCTGCAGGTAAAGTCACCCCCCAGGATTCTGCTGTGGCTGCTGAGCTGCAGGTGCGTTTCCCTGATCTGCCTCAGAGAGAGGATCTGTTCCAGAGGCTGCAGGACGCCAAGTTCAGCGTCTCAGGTCAGAACACACATCTGACACACACCTGAGTGTACCTGCAGTACCTGACTGACCTTCGGTACCTGACTGACCTGCGGTACCTGAGTGTACCCGAAGTACCTGACTAACCTGAATGTACCTGACTGACCTGAATGTACCTGACTGACCTGAATGTACCTGACTGACCTGAATGTACCTGACTGACCTGAATGTACCTGACTGACCTGAATGTACCTGACTGACCTGAATGTACCTGACTGACCTGAATGTACCTGACTGACCTGAGTGTACCTGACTGACCTGAATGTACCTGACTGACCTGAGTGTACCTGACTGACCTGAGTGTACCTGACTGACCTGAATGTACCTGACTGACCTGAATGTACCTGACTGACCTGAATGTACCTGACTGACCTGAATGTACCTGACTGACCTGAGTGTACCTGACTGACCTGAATGTACCTGACTGACCTGAATGTACCTGACTGACCTGAATGTACCTGACTGACCTGAATGTACCTGACTGACCTGAATGTACCTGACTGACCTGAATGTACCTGACTGACCTGCGGTATCTGAGTGTACTTGAGTGTCCCTGCAGTATCTGAGTGTCCCTGCAGTATCTGAGTGTCCCTGCAGTATCTGAGTGTCCCTGCAGTATCTGAGTGTCCCTGAGTGTCCCTGCAGTATCTGAGTGTTCCTGCAGTATCTGAGTGTCCCTGCAGTATCTGAGTGTCCCTGCAGTATCTGAGTGTCCCTGAGTGTCCCTGCAGTATCTGAGTGTACCTGAGTGTCCCTGCAGTATCTGAGTGTCCCTGCAGTATCTGAGTGTCCCTGAGTGTCCCTGCAGTATCTGAGTGTACCTGAGTGTCCCTGCAGTATCTGAGTGTACCTGAGTGTTCCTGCAGTATCTGAGTGTACTTAAGTGTCCCTGCAGTATCTGAGTGTACTTGAGTGTACCTTCATTACCTGAGTGTCCCTGGGTCTAATTGAGTGTCCCTGCAGTATCTGAGTGTACTTGGGTGTACTTAAGTGTCCCTGCAGTATCTGAGTGTACTTGGGTGTACTTAAGTGTCCCTGCAGTACCTGAGTGTACTTGGGTGTATCTGCATTATCTCAGTGTACTTGAGAGTAGCTGTAGTTCCTGAGTGTCCCTACAATATCTGAGTATACCTGAGTGTCCCTACAGTATCTGAGTATACTTGGGTGTCCCTACAGTATCTGAGTATACCTGGGTGTACCTGCAGTACCTCCATATACCTGAGTGTACCTACAGTATCTGAGTGTCCCTACAGCAGGGGTGTCCAACCAGTCAGAGACGAAGAGACAATTATTTGACTGTGTTACTGCAAAGAGCCACATCATACACACATCGTGGATGTATGTCCCCCCACTTCTCTCGTGCCGTTTCTCTTTTGCTCTCACCCTTTCTGTGTGCTCCAGGGGCATAGCTAGTTTTGAAGTTTGAGTGGGGTGGACTTCACATCCTTTAGGGGGGTCCGGGGGCATGCTTCCCCGGGCAGAGGTTTAAAAACACTTTACAGTGAGGTGCATGCTTCTGGTGCACTTTGAGAGCAACATGAAGAGGCTACACATAGAACTGTGTGGTCTTGGTAAGGGGAGGGGGCACAACCCTCAACACTAATGTGAGACATAAAAATATATACATTTTTCTTTTCAATTTCAAAATGTTCATTTGGGTGGGATTTATTTTTTAGGTGGGCTGAAGTTCACCTAAAATAGGTATAGCTACGCCACTGGTGTGCTCCCTCACTCTCTTCCTCTGTGCCCCTCTGTCTCTCACACATAGAAAATGAAAATCTAAAAATGTACAATAATTGACACACACACACACACACACACTCAAAGACACACACACTCAAAGACACACACACTCAAAGACACACACTCCAATAGAGACACACTCTGTCACACAGACAGACACACATACCTCTGCTCAGCCAGACTTCTTGTAAATGTCACACACCATGATATTGACAGAAAGTATTCAGATCAGAGGCCAGTTATTTCATTCATTAAGAGTGTGTGCACTCACACACACAGAAGCAGATCTCTCCCTTCCCTGTCACATCGCGAGTGCAGTGGAACCCGCTCCCCTGTACTGCAGGATCTGCATTCTGATTGGCTAAAGCACTTATGTTTCGAAAACTCTGTGTAACGATTGGCCTGGAACTTGTGTGTTGTTAACCCTTTTGAACCTGGATACATATGCGCAACAAAAAACCACAGAATTAAAATTCCATATGAACTGAGGAGCCGCATGAGACTGGGCAAAGAGCCGCATGAGACTGGGCAAAGAGCCGCATGAGACTGGGCAAAGAGCCGCATGAGACTGGGCAAAGAGCCGCATGAGACTGGGCAAAGAGCCGCATGAGACTGGGCAAAGAGCCGCATGAGACTGGGGCAAAGAGCCGCATGAGACTGGGCAAAGAGCCGCATGAGACTGGGCAAAGAGCCGCATGAGACTGGGCAAAGAGCCGCATGAGACTGGGCAAGGAGCCGCATGAGACTGGGGCAAAGACCCGCATGCGGCTCGAGAGCCGCGGGTTGGCCACCCCTGCCCTACAGTACCTGAGTGTCCCCTGCATTATCTGAGTGTCCCTGCAGTATCTGAGTGTCCCTGAGTGTCCCTGCAGTATCTGAGTGTCCCTGAGTGTCCCTGCAGTATCTGAGTGTCCCTGCAGTATCTGAGTGTCCCTAGTGTCCCTGCAGTATCTGAGTGTCCCTGAGTGTCCCTGCATTATCTGAGTGTCCCTGCAGTATCTGAGTGTACCTGAGTGTCCCTGCAGTATCTGAGTGTCCCTGAGTGTCCCTGCAGTATCTGAGTGTCCCTGCAGTATCTGAGTGTACCTGAGTGTCCCTGCAGTATCTGAGTGTACCTGAGTGTCCCTGCAGTATCTGAGTGTCCCTGAGTGTCCCTGCAGTATCTGAGTGTCCCTGAGTGTCCCTGCAGTATCTGAGTGTCCCTGCAGTATCTGAGTGTCCCTTCTGCAGTATCTGAGTGTCCCGGAGTGTCCTGCAGTATCGGAGTGTCCTGAGTATCTGAGTGTCCCCTAGTGTCCCTGCAGTATCTGAGTGTCCCTGCAGTATCTGAGTGTCCCTGCAGTATCTGAGTGTCCCTGCTGTATCTGAGTGTCCCTGCTGTATCTTGAGTGGTACCTGAGCTGTCACCTGCAGTATCTGTGTGTACCTGAGTGGCCCTGCAGTATCTGAGTGTCCCTGCAGTCCTGAGTGTCCTGCAGTATCTGAGTGTCCCTGCAGTATCTGAGTGTCCCTGATGTCCTGCATATCTGAGTGGCCCTGAATGGTCATGCTGGATCGTGTCCCTGCAGTATCTGAGTGTCCCGCTGTAGTCTGGTCCGCTGCTGTATCTGAGGGTCCCTTGAATGCCGAGTGCTATACTGAGTGTCCCTGCTGTATCTGAGTGTCCTGCTGTACCTGAGTGTCCTTGCTGTATCTGAGTGTCCCTGCAGTATCTGAGTGTCCCTGCTGTATCTGAGTGTCCCTGAGTGTCCTGGCAGTATTGAGTGTCCCTGAGTTGTCCTGCAGTATCTGAGGTCCCTTCTGATTTCCGAGTATCTGAGCCCGATGTCCCTGCAGTATCTGAGTGTCCCGTGTCCCTGATTTCCCGGTGTACTGAGTGTCCCTGCAGTATCTGAGGTCCGAGTTCTGGGTCCCTGATGTCCCTGCAGTACCTGAGTGTCCCTGAGTCCCTGAGCCCTGATGACCTGAGTTTCCCCGTTCCTGGTGTCCTATTCCTGCAGTACAGTGCTGATTGTCCCTCAAAAACAGAGTTGCATTTGTGTTAATTCCCCTGCAGACTGGGCCAATGTCCCCGAATCCGGTTCCCTCAGAAACAAAATTCCCAAGTCGCAAGCGGTTCCCTCAGTAAAATAGGGTAAATTAACTATTCCCTAATCTATTTATAAATGAAACATATTAAAAAAACCCTGAAATAATGCCCCGAGTATCAAATCCACATACAAAGGTCCCCCTGATCCGAAAAATTAAGTTCCCGGGTGCATCCGTACTGAATTTTACGATGCCTATACTAAATGCCCTGCAGTTTAGTGTCCTGAATTTTCTGTGTCCTAATTTTCCCTCATATCAGGTCCTATGCCCTGAAGCGGAGGCCCTGCATATTGGTGCCGAGTGGCCTTGAGTCTAAATGACCTTTTTTCCCTGCGTATCTGATTTCCCTCTTATCAATCCCTAATATCTAGTTCCCTAGTGCCCTGGTATCTGAGTGCCCGCAGGACCGATGTCCGGTATCCCCAGACTGAGGGGAGCTATTTCCCTCCAGTACTGAGACCTAAGTTTGCAAGTAAAATTACTGTACCCTGGCATAGCAAGTGTCCCTGCAGTACTGATGTCCCGGCGCCCTGATTCCCTGCGAAACCGAGGCCCCAGTTCATTTCCCTATGCCCCAAGTACAGTGTCCCTTGTATCGAGTTACCGAGGCCCCTGCAGAATCTAAATCCCATTTGGAGATTTTTTCCCCTATGTCCTGCGAACTGAGGGTACTGTGCCCTAGATCTAGGTTACTTTATTTCCTAAATTTCCCCTGCATTTTTGATGTACCTAAATGCCCCTGCATACATTCTTCGGTTCTGTGGCCCCATAGGAGTCCTTTGTTATTTATTTTTTCGGTCTTGGGGGGCGCACCCTGAGCAGTTTTTCTTGAGTTGAATCTCATGCCAATCTGATTCGATCCCTCATACAAAACCCCTTCAATAGAGTCCCTGCAATCCTGCCCATGGACGCGTTCTAGTGGAATCCCCCTGAATCTGGGCCTTCCCGAAGATCTAATTCCCGGGAGTCCCTCCATATAATAAAATTAAAAAATTTTAAAAAGCCCTTTCCAGGACTTCCCAACGTGCACAAGGTTTTTGTGTTTGTTTTTTAGGTGTAGCGATATAAAATCCAGTCCTATGCGCATGGGGTTTGAGGGGGGAATAAATACCCTAGAGAAATCCCCTTGGGCAAATGAAATAGGGCCAGAGGGTTGGGATTGTTCACATGGTAGCAACTAAAAACCCAGCCAAAAGTCTAAGCACGGTGGGAACTCAGTGTCCTTGACAAAGGGCCTTAAACCCCGGGGGTAGGTGTGGGTTGGAATAACGGGGGAAGCCTGGAGGACTTAGGTGGAGAAAGGATTTTGTTTGATCGAATTATCCCCTTAACCATGGATGAAAAGTGGGAATTTTTCCTTTGCCATTAAAAAATGCAAAGTTCTGTACAATTCAGTCTGCCCGGGTTTTGAAACCTTAAGATCATGAAATAACCCAAGACTCGTTCTATGAGCAAGGTCCTGATTTTCCTGAAACCAGTGTTGATGCCCGCTTTTCTTTCCCTGTGTCCCTAAAATCTGGGTTTAAATGCCCTAAATTCTAGTAATGATATCAAATCCGCAAAATCTATGTCCCTAAATGCCGGCAGTACAGGCCCTGAGTGTCCTGCAGTATTAGTGCCCTTTAGTTTGAGGGTCCCTCCATTCTGTGCCGAATACTAGTGTCCCTGATGTCCCTGCATTCTAGTGAAATGGGGTTCCCTAATGTCTGAGTATCTGGTATGAGCCCTCCAGTCCCCCCCCGGGGCCTCCCCTGGGGGTTCCCTGAGTGTTCACCTCAACCTGAATGTCCCGAAGTTCCCCTGCTACAAATACCAGCATTCCCTGCAATACCACCCTGGCCCCTTTCAATCTGAAGTGCCTGGTTTGAATATCTATGTCTCCTGAAAGTATCTGAGTGTCGCAGCCTTGGATTGCCCCCCTTTCCCGCATTTTTCCTGAATTTCCGAAGCATAAGCTATATGTGTTCCCCTGCAGTACTGGGGTTTTCCCCGCGGGTAGTTCCTAAACCGAGTGATTAGTTCCCCCAAATATGAGTGCCCTGAATACCCGAGTCTTGTGTCCTGAGGGCCCGCAGTATTGGTCACGATTCCCCGTTCTATTTCCCTGTGTTGCAGTATCTGATGTTTTCTTTCCCCCTTTTCCCAGGGCCCTGACCCCTGCGTTCGTTGTCCTTAGTTTTCCTCGCACCCTGATTCCCTGTTATTGATTCCTAAAAACGTACATGATAGTTCCGGGTCCACCTGCAGTATCCAGTGTTGAAGTTTGAGTTCCGGATTCTTTGTTTAAAATCTTTTTCCCCTGAATGAGTGTCCCAGTGCCCTGAGATCGAGTTACCCGTGTCCTGCAGTCTGAGACTAAAGTTTCTTGATTACCAGGGAACCTGAGGCCCTGCTTTTGGTCTTTGTCCCTGCAGTATCGATCCCTCCAGTCCCTATTGTCCCAAATAGGATGTCCTGGTACCTATTCCCTGCGTTTAAGGCCCTTAGAAAGATGTCCTGAGTGTCCCGTTTGGGTGAAGCTAGCTTGGTTCCTTGGTGCCCTGTATCTAAAGGAAAGATTCCCTGCAGTATCTCGTTCCTCAGTTCTGATTTCCCCTGAGTACCAGTTGGCCTCAGACGGGTTGTCCCTGCCCCAGTTCGGTGTTACCCAGTCCCCAAAATGGGTTCCTGCATTAAAAGTTTGTCCAGCAGTGATGTCCCGGGGTTCCCTCATTAACTAAAGTATGGTGTCCCTGCAGTAGTTTATTTTCCTGAAGTACTAATTCCCCTCCAAATAAAAATGCCGTGTCCTGGATTTGTTGGGGCCCGGGTTACGGGTTTCCCCGCAGATCTTTCCCTGGGGTTCCCCATATCTTCCCATCCTCGGTACAGTCCCCCAGATGAGTGAACCGGGTTCCCGGAGTTTCTGAATAACCTGAGTGACCTGGTGTCCCTGAATGTCCGCATATTCTTTACTTAGTGTCCTGAATTATCTATTCCTATGGGATATCAGTGAACCCTGCAGTATCGGGGACCTGAGTTCCCCATATGAGTGATTGGGTCCCTAGTAACTCGTTCCGGGTGTCCCAATCGGGTTCCCTTGCTTTCCCTGCCCCTTGCGTTTCTTGCCTAGAACGAGCCCCTGCGGTATTGAGTACCTAGGCCGCGCTTTTCCCTCCAAAACCCATTAAACCGATGTCCTGCAAATCTAGTGTAACGCAGTATCGAGTGTCCTGCTTATTAGTGTCCACGGTGTCCAGCAAAATCTATGCCCTGAGTGTCCTCATATTGATTTTTCACCTTAATTACCTGCCCGAGTAATAGTGTCCGATTTTGAGTTTCTTTTGAGTGTCCCCGAGGGCCCTTTCAGTATCGATTTTCCCGAGTCCACCTAAATTAGCAAAAGTTACCTAAAATGCCCCGTATCTGATTTTTCTTGATTCCCTGGCTATTCCTTAAAGGCCCCAAGGCCGCAGAATGATTCCTTTGCCCCCTTTCTGCAACGACGTCCTAATGTCTCCATTCGAGGTCTGGTTCCCTCGGCGGTTTTGTGCCCCTCCACTAAAATGTAGACTCAAAACACTCAGGTAAAATACCCCCTAGTACATTATACATGACAGGTAACAGATCATGGCACCTTTCCATGTCCCGGTCTAAAAGGACCAATCTAAAGGATGAAAGCTTCGGGGGTTCAAAGGACCGGGAAAATAAAAGGGTAAACCAGAAACCATTAAAACACACCATACAAAAGTTACAATTTAACATGTTACAATTTATCACCCCTTTCCACTGCAAACATATCAAAGGTTAAAACCTACAGAATCAACCACCCCCAAATACCCACCTCAAACACAGAATACCACCTATACACACCCAAATACACCTCAAACACACCTATACACACCTCTACACACCTATACACACTCTACACCCCTATACACACCTATACCACTGTCTACACACCTCATACACACGAATACAAACCTCAACACACAGAATACAACACACCTCATACACACAAATACACCCCTCATACACACGTACAACCTCATAAAAAAAATCACCACCTATACACACTCTAAACACCTATACACACTGTCTACACACCTCATACACACTGTCTACACACCTATACACACTGTCTACACACCTTATACACACTGTCTACACACCTTATACACACTGTCTAAACACCTTATACACACTGTCTACACACCTTATACACACTGTCTAAACACCTTATACACACTGTCTACACACCTTATACACACTGTCTAAACACCTTATACACACTGTCTACACACCTCATACACACTGAATACACACCTCACACACACTGAATACACACCTCATACACACAGAATACACACAGAATACACACCTCATACACACAGAATACACACCTCATACACACAGAATACACACCTCATACACACAGAATACACACCTCATACACACAGAATACACACCTCATACACACAGAATACACACTGTACACTGTACAACACACAGTGACCAATCAGCTCTCAATGACATCATCGCTGTGTGACAGGACTTCCTGCAGGGGGCGGAGCTGGAGGCAGAGCTTTCTGCCTTCTGTCTGAAGTTCGGCTTCGACTTCCTGTTACTAATGACCATTTCCTTCAGTGAGAGACAGCAGCCAATCAGAGAGCTCGCTGTGTTCAGCCACAGCAACACCTACAGGCAGCAGGTACACACTGTACTACACATTGTACAAACTGTACTACACATTGTACACACTGTACTACACACTGTACTACACACTGTACTACACATTGTACACACTGTACTACACACTGTACTACACACTGTACTACACACTGTACTACACACTGTCCTACACACTGTACTGCACACTGTAATATACACTGTACTACACACTGTACTACACACTGTACTGCACACTGTAATATACACTGTACTACACACTGTACTACACATTGTACAAACTGTACTACACATTGTACACACTGTACTACACACTGTACTACACACTGTACTACACATTGTACACACTGTACTACACACTGTACTACACACTGTACTGCACACTGTACTACACACTGTCCTACACACTGTACTGCACACTGTAATATACACTGTACTACACACTGTACTACACACTGTACTGCACACTGTAATATACACTGCACTACACACTGTACTACACACTGTACTGCACACTGTAATATACATTGTACTACACACTGTACTACACACTGTACTGCACACTGTAATATACACTGTACTACACACTGTACTACACACTGTACTACACACTGTACTACACACTGTACTGCACACTGTACTGCACACTACACACTGTAGTACACACTGTACTACACACTGTGCTACACATTGTACTACACACTGTACTACACACTGTACTACACACTGTACTGCACACTGTACTACACACTACACACTGTACTACACACTGTAATACACACTGTACTACACACTGTACTACACACTGTACTACACACTGTACTACACACTGTACTATACACTGTACTGCACACTGTAATATACACTGTACTGCACACTGTACTACACACTGTACTGCACACTACACACTGTACTACACACTGCACTACACACTGTACTACACACTGTACTGCACACTGTACTACACACTGTACTACACATTGTACTACACACTGTAATATACACTGTACTACACACTGTAATATACACTGTACTGCACACTGTACTACACACTGTACTGCACACTACACACTGTACTGCACACTGTACTACACATTGTACTACACACTGTACTGCACACTGTACTACACACTGTACTACACACTGTACTGCACACTACACACTGTACTACACACTGTACTACACACTGTACTACACACTGTACTGCACACTACACACTGTACTACACACTGTACTACACACTGTACTGCACACTGTACTACACACTGTACTGCACACTGTACTACACACTGTACTACACACTGTACTGCACACTACACTCTGTACTACACACTGTACTACACACTGTACTGCACACTACACACTGTACTACACACTGTACTACACACTGTACTACACACTGTACTGCACACTGTACTACACACTGTAATATACACTGTACTACACACTGTACTACACACTGTACTACACATTGTACTACACACTGTACTACACATTGTACTACACACTGTACTACACACTGTACTACACACTGTACTACACACTGTACTACACATTGTACTGCACACTGTAATATACACTGTACTACACACTGTACTACACACTGTACTGCACACTGTACTACACACTGTACTACACACTGTACTACACACTGTACTACACACTGTAATATACACTGTACTACACACTGTACTACACACTGTACTGCACACTGTACTACACACTGTACTGCACACTGTACTACACACTGTACTGCACACTACACACTGTACTGCACACTGTACACACTCTGTACTACACACTGTACTACACACTGTACTACACACTGTACTACACATTGTACTACACATTGTACTACACACTGTAATATACACTGTACTGCACACTGTACTACACACTGTACTACACACTGTAATATACACTGTACTACACACTGTACTGCACACTACACACTGTACTGCACACTGTACACACTGTACTACACACTGTACTACACACTGTACTACACACTGTACTACACACTGTAATATACACTGTACTACACACTGTACTGCACACTACACACTGTACTACACACTGTACTACACACTGTACTACACACTGTAATATACACTGTACTACACACTGTACTGCACACTGTACACACTCTGTACTACACACTGTACTACACACTGTACTACACACTGTACTGCACACTACACACTGTACTACACACTGTACTACACACTGTACTACACACTGTACTACACACTGTAATATACACTGTACTACACACTGTACTGCACACTGTACACACTCTGTACTACACACTGTACTATACACTGTACTACACACTGTACTGCACACTGTACTACACACTGTACTACACACTGTACTATACACTGTACTGCACACTGTACTGCACACTGTACTACACACTGTACTACACACTGTACTACACACTGTAATATACACTGTACTACACACTGTACTGCACACTGTACACACTCTGTACTACACACTGTACTATACACTGTACTACACACTGTACTGCACACTACACACTGTACTGCACACTGTACACACTCTGTACTACACACTGTACACGTAGTAATACTCCCACCCCCCAGGTTGGCGTGTACCTGGAGCAGGCCTGTAGCCCCGCCCTGCAGCTCTGTCCAATCAGAAGTCCCCATCCTCACATCTCAGCCTACCAGCAGGGTGAGTGACATCACGCTCACCCAATCACACGGCCTCACCACCATTCAATGATCCAGGACCAATTCCTTCATATACCAACATCAGCAGGTGTTCCAGAAGGATGTAGTACGAGGCCCCGCCCACTTTCAGGTATCAATCCTGCATTCAAATAGTGTCCTCATGTCTTAAAGCGAGTCAGATATCGCTCCTCCAACCACAAATAGATCCAGAGCTCCGGTTCCTTTACTTCCTCTCCAGAAAAAAGGAGAGTAAAGAAAGGATCAGAAATCTCAGTCTCAGTGTCAGCCTGCTGCCTGCCACTCGTCCCCCGCAGACCCCCCGGACATCCATCCCCTCTTTATCCTCCGTAAGCTGTCTCTGCGTCTGACCAGACACCTGACCTCTGACCCCCCTCCATATCTCTGGACTCAGTAAACCCTGTCTGACCCACAGAGAGATTGTTTCCTATCACTTTAACATTTCAGGGGTAAATCTGTATTTTGGTTTGAGGGCGTAGGAGGGAGCAGAGCCCCCAGTAAGAGGGGGTAGCCCCCCCCCCCCGTTGGTAAACCCTGGATGATAATGTAACGGAGTCTCTCTGCAGGAAACACTCTGGCATCCCGTAAGAAGCTCCTCCCCCTCGTTAAGGACTTCCTGTCGGAGCGGGAAAGAGTCGGTTTCCATGGAGATGCGGAGGAGGAGTCCCGGTTCCCCCCTACCCCGATGAACAGCCTGGTGGATGGGTGCCCTCTGGACGGGGGGGGTCCACCGACTCTCAGTGCCCAGGACCTGCAGGACCAGTTCAGCAGGATGGCCGACTCCGACCTCTGACCCCCTCTGGCCTCTGACCACCCCCCGGCCTCTGACCACCCCCCAACATCCGACCTCTGAGGCCTGTCTGTCCTCTGCGGGGGGGGGGTTATTTTGAAAAGCCATTACAGAGCAGCTCCTTCAAAATAAAGTGTTACTTTTACCGTTGGAGAGAAACTCATTCTTTATTGACTTAGTTTTGATGAAGTGAAACTCAGAGGAAGAACAAGCTGTTTTCCTCTGGATTATTGTTATTTACTCAGCGTTGTTGTTACAGAACAGATTATAAACATGTTGACAATCATAGAGCGCAGGTGTGTGGAGTACCAATGATGCTGTGTGTCTCAGCTCCTTGAAGAAAGCCTCACCTGTCCATTTCTGTGGTCATGTGATCACACTTCAATCAATCCTTCACAATAAGAGACTCTGTGTTTTATTGTGAAGGAAGAAACGCTGCTGATGTGCAGTAAAATCACCCAGTTATAGAATACGCATAATTAATAATAAAAGAAAGGTGTTTAATAAAATGCATAAAAGTTCTAACTCTTTAAAATGTAAATTATGATTTGGAGTTTGAAGAGTTCATTATTCCACCGTTAGTGTGAAGGTAACAGGGCGGGCCGCAGGACCCTGAGGACGCCCTCACTTCCTGCTATAAATAACCTCAGCAGCTGATAGGCTGAAATGTCCCCAGGGAGATGTGAGCAATGAGAAGGTTAAAGAGGCTGACTCACCTGTCTGCTCTCTCAGCCAATCAGAGTGCAGCAGTGTGTGTAATGCAGGTGAACCTGCATAGTGAGGCTCAGAGAGAGGGAGACATCACCGTGCCGACATGAGCACCTCAGCACCCCCCGACAGGTGAGATTGTGTGTGTGTGTGTGTGGGGGGGATCTCTGCAGCTTCCTGTCTGTGTCTTCGGACAGGAAGTAGCTGTTTCCAAGACGACAGGTTTTATTGTTCTGATTCATTGTGTTAAAGAGACAAACACCTGTCCTCTCACGTGGTCAAGGAGCTCAGGTAACACATTGATCGTCCCAGGTCCTCTCCTCCTCACACACTTAATGTAGTGTCTCTACTTTAAAGAGTCCTCTCCTGCTGATGTTCAGGTGTATATCAGTAGTGTCTCTACTTTAAAGAGTCCTCTCCTGCTGATGTTCAGGTGTATATCAGTAGTGTCTCTACTTTAAAGAGTCCTCTCCTGCTGATGTTCAGGTGTATATCAGTAGTGTCTCTACTTTAAAGAGTCCTCTCCTGCTGATGTTCAGGTGTATATCAGTATGTAGTGTCTCTACTTTAAAGAGTCCTCTCCTGCTGATGTTCAGGTGTATATCAGTATGTAGTGTCTCTACTTTAAAGAGTCCTCTCCTGCTGATGTTCAGGTGTATATCAGTATGTAGTGTCTCTACTTTAAAGAGTCCTCTCCTGCTGATGTTCAGGTGTATATCAGTATGTAGTGTCTCTACTTTAAAGAGTCATCTCCTGCTGATGTTCAGGTGTATATCAGTATGTAGTGTCTCTACTTTAAAGAGTCCTCTCCTGCTGATGTTCAGGTGTATATCAGTATGTAGTGTCTCTACTTTAAAGAGTCCTCTCCTACTGATGTTCAGGTGTATATCAGTATGTAGTGTCTCTACTTTAAAGAGTCCTCTCCTGCTGATGTTCAGGTGTATATCAGTATGTAGAGTCTCTACTTTAAAGAGTCCTCTCCTGCTGATGTTCAGGTGTATATCAGTATGTAGAGTCTCTACTTTAAAGAGTCCTCTCCTGCTGATGTTCAGGTGTATATCAGTATGTAGAGTCTCTACTTTAAAGAGTCCTCTCCTGCTGATGTTCAGGTGTATATCAGTATGTAGTCTCTACTTTAAAGAGTCCTCTCCTGCTGATGTTCAGGTGTATATCAGTATGTAGTGTCTCTACTTTAAAGAGTCCTCTCCTGCTGATGTTCAGGTGTATATCAGTATGTAGAGTCTCTACTTTAAAGAGTCCTCTCCTGCTGATGTTCAGGTGTGTATCAGTATGTAGAGTCTCTACTTTAAAGAGTCCTCTCCTGCTGATGTTCAGGTGTGTATCAGTATGTAGTGTCTCTACTTTAAAGAGTCCTCTCCTGCTGATGTTCAGGTGTATATCAGTATGTAGTGTCTCTACTTTAAAGAGTCCTCTCCTGCTGATGTTCAGGTGTATATCAGTATGTAGTGTCTCTACTTTAAAGAGTCCTCTCCTGCTGATGTTCAGGTGTGTATCAGTATGTAGCGTCTCTACTTTAAAGAGTCCTCTCCTGCTGATGTTCAGGTGTATATCAGTATGTAGTGTCTCTACTTTAAAGAGTCCTCTCCTGCTGATGTTCAGGTGTGTATCAGTATGTAGCGTCTCTACTTTAAAGAGTCCTCTCCTGCTGATGTTCAGGTGTATATCAGTATGTAGTGTCTCTACTTTAAAGAGTCCTCTCCTGCTGATGTTCAGGTGTATATCAGTATGTAGAGTCTCTACTTTAAAGAGTCCTCTCCTGCTGATGTTCAGGTGTATATCAGTATGTAGTGTCTCTACTTTAAAGAGTCCTCTCCTGCTGATGTTCAGGTGTATATCAGTATGTAGTGTCTCTACTTTAAAGAGTCCTCTCCTGCTGATGTTCAGGTGTATATCAGTATGTAGCGTCTCTACTTTAAAGAGTCCTTTCCTGCTGATGTTCAGGTGTATATCAGTATGTAGTGTCTCTACTTTAAAGAGTCCTCTCCTGCTGATGTGCAGGTGTATATCAGTATGTAGAGTCTCTACTTTAAAGAGTCCTCTCCTGCTGATGTTCAGGTGTATATCAGTATGTAGTGTCTCTACTTTAAAGAGTCCTCTCCTGCTGATGTTCAGGTGTATATCAGTATGTAGTGTCTCTACTTTAAAGAGTCCTCTCCTGCTGATGTGCAGGTGTATATCAGTATGTAGAGTCTCTACTTTAAAGAGTCCTCTCCTGCTGATGTTCAGGTGTATATCAGTATGTAGTGTCTCTACTTTAAAGAGTCCTCTCCTGCTGATGTGCAGGTGTATATCAGTATGTAGAGTCTCTACTTTAAAGAGTCCTCTCCTGCTGATGTGCAGGTGTATATCAGTATGTAGCGTCCCTACTTTAAAGAGTCCTCTCCTGCTGATGTTCAGGTGTGTATCAGTATGTAGTGTCTCTACTTTAAAGAGTCCTCTCCTGCTGATGTTCAGGTGTATATCAGTATGTAGAGTCTGTACTTTAAAGAGTCCTCTCCTGCTGATGTTCAGGTGTATATCAGTATGTAGAGTCTCTACTTTAAAGAGTCCTCTCCTGCTGATGTTCAGGTGTATATCAGTATGTAGCGTCCCTACTTTAAAGAGTCCTCTCCTGCTGATGTTCAGGTGTATATCAGTATGTAGCATTCAGGTGTTCAGGTTCTGCAGCACCTCTTTTCACCCTCTGTCTGAAACCAGAGCCCAGTCTGTTCTGATTCGTTAGCTGGCCGGCTCTGTTGTGATTGGCCAACCACTTAGAGATGTCCCGCCCCTTAGTGAATCAAGTACAATGTGTTGGAGTGCTAGCCAATAGGAGCGCAAGTGTTACATCTGGAGGTAAACAGAGGAGTCTCCTGGAGGCATTTCAGGGAACAGAGGGATTTTAGCCCTTGCAGACCCTTGACATGCAGTAACACCCACAGGAGAGGAACAGGGCCTCTAAAGAGTTCACGTCATTTTTTTTAGATTTACTCACTGAGTTTCCCCATGTCTGACGTCGGGTGTCTCAGCCAGGCGTTCAGGTGTCTCAGCCAGGCGTTCAGGTGTCTCAGCCAGGCGTTCAGGTGTCTCAGCCAGGCGTTCAGGTGTCTCAGCCAGGCGTTCAGGTGTCTCAGCCAGGCGTTCAGGTGTCTCAGCCAGGCGTTCAGGTGTCTCAGCCAGGCGTTCAGGTGGAACCAGATTTTCCTGCTCAACCTGAAGATGCTTCCTTTAATTTGTCTTATTATAAATAACACTGTTTGGCTTTAACAGCATGGAGAGTTCCCCCCTTACCTGAGGGGGGCGTCACACTCACTGTTGAACACAGACATTGGATATGTGATGTTAAAACATACCCACACACACACACACACACACACACACACACAGGTGTGGTTACCTGGGTGTGTGTGTGCTCTGCTTCAGTAACCACAAACAGTGGAAACAATGGAGCCCCACCCCCCCACCTCAGGTGTGTCGGAGAATCAGAGTGGTCATGCAGGTTCCTCTGATTCTATCAGAACCAGATAAACACACACACACACACACACACACACACACACACACCTGCATTCCAGACTTCCCTTCACTGATCTGTGGTTTTAAGCTCCACTGTGTGTGTGTGTGTGTGTGTGTGTGTGTGTGTGTGTTTATCTGGTTCTGATAGTGTCATTATTATCAACACACTGCCGCTTGTAATTGAGTTGGTATTTTTTGACCCTGCAGGGTTCCTGTAGCGGCCCCTGTCCCCCCCAGCATGCAGGACATGGAGTTGAGGGAGGAGTGGCAGGACGACGGCTTCCCCAGGTCTCACACACACACACACACACACACACACACACACACACACACACACACACACACACACACACACACACACACACACACACACACACACACACACACACACACACACACACACACACACACACACACACACACACACACACACGTCTCTGTTTGCTCTGTTTATCTGCAGCAGGTTAAAGAGTCCACCTTCACTAACTCTCAGCCTTACACTTCCCGGGGGTATGTTTGGAAACACAAACAAATAACTGGAACCACAACAACAGACCTTAATAAACCCTGACCCCGCCTCATGGTGTCGGGGTCCACAGACTGAGGACTATGTTTTAGTAAAGCCTTGTTGTTGTTTGTGTCAGGCCTCTCCCCGAGGATTGTGGGAGTCCAGA
>NC_086352.1:3290345-3293039 GCF_036324505.1 Eleginops maclovinus
GTTGTTGTCAGAGTGTGTATTCTCACTCTGATGTTGTTGTTGTTTATTGATGTTGTTGTTGTGAGAGTGTGTATTCTCACTCTGATGTTGTTGTTGTTTATTGATGTTGTTGTTGTCAGAGTGTGTATTCTCACTCTGATGTTGTTGTTGTTTATTGATGTTGTTGTTGTCAGAGTGTGTATTCTCACTCTGATGTTGTTGTTGTTTATTGATGTTGTTGTCAGAGTGTGTATTCTCACTCTGATGTCGTTGTTGTTTATTGATGTTGTTGTCAGAGTGTGTATTCTCACTCTGATGTTGTTGTTGTTTATTGATGTTGTTGTCAGAGTGTGTATTCTCACTCTGATGTTGTTGTTGTTTATTGATGTTGTTGTCAGAGTGTGTATTCTCACTCTGATGTCGTTGTTGTTTATTGATGTTGTTGTCAGAGTGTGTATTCTCACTCTGATGTCGTTGTTGTTTATTGATGTTGTTGTCAGAGTGTGTATTCTCACTCTGATGTCGTTGTTGTTTATTGATGTTGTTGTCAGAGTGTGTATTCTCACTCTGATGTTGTTGTTGTTTATTGATGTTGTTGTCAGAGTGTGTATTCTCACTCTGATGTCGTTGTTGTTTATTGATGTTGTTGTCAGAGTGTGTATTCTCACTCTGATGTCGTTGTTGTTTATTGATGTTGTTGTCAGAGTGTGTATTCTCACTCTGATGTCGTTGTTGTTTATTGATGTTGTTGTCAGAGTGTGTATTCTCACTCTGATGTTGTTGTTGTTTATTGATGTTGTTGTCAGAGTGTGTATTCTCACTCTGATGTCGTTGTTGTTTATTGATGTTGTTGTCAGAGTGTGTATTCTCACTCTGATGTCGTTGTTGTTTATTGATGTTGTTGTCAGAGTGTGTATTCTCACTCTGATGTTGTTGTTGTTTATTGATGTTGTTGTCAGAGTGTGTATTCTCACTCTGATGTCGTTGTTGTTTATTGATGTTGTTGTCAGAGTGTGTATTCTCACTCTGATGTCGTTGTTGTTTATTGATGTTGTTGTCAGAGTGTGTATTCTCACTCTGATGTCGTTGTTGTTTATTGATGTTGTTGTCAGAGTGTGTATTCTCACTCTGATGTCGTTGTTGTTTATTGATGTTGTTGTTGTCAGAGTGTGTATTCTCACTCTGATGTTGTTGTTGTTTATTGATGTTGTTGTCAGAGTGTGTATTCTCACTCTGATGTTGTTGTTGTTTATTGATGTTGTTGTCAGAGTGTGTATTCTCACTCTGATGTCGTTGTTGTTTATTGATGTTGTTGTCAGAGTGTAACCCTAACCCATTTCAATGTAATGGGGAAAGCTGTTCAAAATGTTTCTGGTTTTGGGAGGGGTGCACCGCTGTTTAACTCTTTTGGGAGGGGTGCACCGCTGTTTAACTCTTTTGGGAGGGGTGCACCGCTGTTTAACTGTTTTGGGAGGGGTGCACCGCTGTTTAACTCTTTTGGGAGGGGTGCACCGCTGTTTAACTGTTTTGGGAGGGGTGCACCGCTGTTTAACTGTTTTGGGAGGGGTGCACCGCTGTTTAACTCTTTTGGGAGGGGTGCACCGCTGTTTAACTCTTTTGGGAGGGGTGCACCGCTGTTTAACTCTTTTGGGAGGGGTGCACCGCTGTTTAACTCTTTTGGGAGGGGTGCACCGCTGTTTAACTCTTTTGGGAGGGGTGCACCGCTGTTTAACTCTTTTGGGAGGGGTGCACCGCTGTTTAACTCTTTTGGGAGGGGTGCACCGCTGTTTAACTCTTTTGGGAGGGGTGCACCGCTGTTTAACTCTTTTGGGAGGGGTGCACCGCTGTTTAACTCTTTTGGGAGGGGTGCACCGCTGTTTAACTCTTTTGGGAGGGGGGCGCAGCTGTTTAATTCTTCAGTTGCAAGTCCAGGCGACATGATGTCGCCAGCGCCCAGCTACACCCGTCCAGTTATTGTTCCAGACAATGGAGGTTCCCCAGTTCTCACCTCCACCCTGACAAGCTCTCAGTGCATGAGTGGGAGGAGCTCATGGACACGTACTTGAGGAAGAGGAGCATACAGCTGGGTGAGCAGCATCAGGAGATGTTGACTAGATTAATGGGCAAAGCCAGAGACATTGTGAAGATAACGCTCCGTAGCAATCCATTATTGAAGCCTCACGAGAACCCAAAAGTTATAACTGACATATTGAAACAGCATTTTGGTGGTGTGTCATGTTCGAGTATGCCCCTTGCAGACTTCTACAGCACTGTGCCTGTAGCAGGAGAGGACCCTGTCGAGTACTGGATCCGCCTTAACAAAGCTGTTGATGCAGCTGAGGAGGGCTTGAGCAGACATGGGAGACATATTGATGATCCCCGTCGAGAAGTAACCATGATGTTTGTCAAGTATTGTCCAGATCCCTCCCTGGCTACAGTGTTGCGGTTCAAAGCGCCAGAGAAGTCAACAGCTGGTGAAATACAGGAGCACGTTGACCGTTATCAAATCGAAATGAGAGAACAGCTGAACACCAGACCAAACCGCCCCAGCGCAGCAAGACATGTGGCAGCTCATGTTCAAACACCTGTGTCTGAAGAGGTGTCTATGCCTAGCCTTCCAGTGTTGCCCCCTGTCCAGGCTGAAGCGAATGTCACATCTGCTCCTCAGTTTGATGGTAATTGCCTAAAGACTTTGATTGGCCTGCTTGACCGACA
>NC_086352.1:3293539-3308539 GCF_036324505.1 Eleginops maclovinus
TACCCCCTCTTAAACTCTCTGACTCTCTTACTCTCTGACTCCTTACTCTCTTACTCTCTTACTCTCTGACTCTGACTCTCTTACTCTCTGACTCTCTGACTCTCTTACGCTTTGACTCTCTTACTCTCTGACTCTCTTACTCTCTTACTCTCTGACTCTCTGACTCTCTTACTCTCTGACTCTTACTCTCTTACTCTCTTACTCTCTGACTCTGACTCTCTTACTCTCTGACTCTCTTACGCTTTGACTCTCTTACTCTCTGACTCTCTTACTCTCTGACTCTCTTACTCTCTGACTCTCTGACTCTCTTACGCTTTGACTCTTTTACTCTTGACTCTCTTACTCTCTGTATCTCTCACTCTCTCTCTCTCACTCTTTCTCTCTTTCTGTGTCTCTCTGTCTCAGTTACAGTTTATACTTTAATTAAACTGATATATTACATGTTGCTTGTTGAGTCATTTTATAATTTGGGGTACATTTCACGTTAACCAAACAGTGCAAAAACAATGTTCTTTCTCAATAGAACAATCCGTGGTTGAGTTAGTATATTCCTACAGTGTAACATATCCGCTAGTTGCAAAGCTTAAACATTATTATTTTATTTCTTTAAGGGAAAGGATGTTTTTACTACTCAGTTTGTCAGCTATGTTACGGACAAACTGATGTCATTACAATCATTTGATTAAGTCTTTGCACTTCAAGTAAAATGCCATTGTAAGGGCTCTCGAGTCTATTCTACCATACAATGATTTTTTAAAGTTTTTCAAATCATTTTAATAAAGTATTTTCTTGCATGTGATATGTTCAGAGCTGTCGTTAAGGATGGGGATATTTGTTATTATAAAACTACCACACAGGTCATGTTGATAGTTTTAAGAGATGTAAAACTCCAACCTGAATAGATGTACAGTATACATTAAAGGATATCAGAAGCACTATTTTAGATACTTTAAATTTGAAAAAATGAGGTCTAACAAGCAAAACAAAAAGAAAGATATTAGAGGAACAAGTTTTCACACAGTGCGATTCAAACATTCCCACTGATCAGTAACTGGTGAAAGGGTGGAACAAGTGCCTCTAATTCATACATTCAGAATTCATTTAGAATAACTCAATTCCTACAGAACAGTCTAAATAGTTTACATTTACATTGAGAAATTTGACAGTTATATCGAAAGTGACTTGTAAGTCAGACAAAGATCAAGCCCATAGTAGAGGAACACATAAAGAATAGTTATTAAAGTAGTGTTTTTGTAATGGGTTCAAACCAGCACAGGGGTCCAAGTGAAGCTTAGCCTAAAAACTAAATATTAAAGAATAGTACAGTAACATCAACATTCAACAGAACAATACCACTCAAATGCAACATTCAGTGGGACCTTTGAGAAACTAGACCAGATATCTTTCTCAATCTCCACGTGGCATGAGGTCACTGACTTAGGAGGAGGAATCACTCTCAAAATGTCCTCAAACAGGTAGATAAGCACATCATCTCTCAGTGGCCAGAAGAACCGGTTGACTCTGACACTTTGGATGCACTTTACCTGCACATGTGTCTCCATTTCTCCATCATATTTCAGGGCACACCACTGGCCAATCTAATCAGGAACCCCCCAGCATTTCATTCTCTTTGCTGCTGCTTTTAATTGCTTGAGGCAGCGAAGGGGTTGTTTGCTCTCTGTGTAATTTTGAGTTTTCTCTCTTGACCTTATTTCGTCCAGCGTTTTTCTGTCTGAAATAAACAAAATAAATGAACTTATAGATAATGTGCTGTGTATACAGTATATGAATGGAAACATTCTACTTGGTTACACAATTTGTTTTCCACTGTTTTCACCTTTCCTTGTGATCTGAGCCTTTGCTATGCCTCTCTGTGCTTCTCCAAATATGCTGCCCTTCTAGCAGGATCAGCATCCCGACGAGCCCTGTATCTCCGCTGTTTCTCAGCTGCTGACATCGATTTCAAATAATTGGATTTAAAAAAAATCTATTGATGAGGGAAAAAGGGAAGTGTGCCAATATGAATAATGTGTGTTGTGACACATGTAGACTGATAATGATAATGATGACTGATGACATCTACATGTCAAACTAGGTTACCCAGTAGACTACTGGGTAACCTAGTTGACAATTTCCCTATTTTTAGCCATCATTTCAATGGTAGGCCTTGCCTGGATGAACACATGTCATTTTCTTGAACAGGTTAACATCAAATTTGAACATATAATTCAATAAAAATCAATAAAAAATTGTAAACCATAACAATGTATGTAACATAGTTGATGGTCAATTAATATACTCATTGACAATGTGCTATTATACATAAGATATTGAAAAAAAATGAGAGGACACTCACCACAGTTTGTTTAAAATGTCCACCAAAGAGGAAAATGGCATCATGTGGTGCTGGTCACACGGGACAAACAGGGGGGAGTTCTGTTAGTAACATAGTTGACTGAACTTTGTGGACATTAATATATTAAGATATTTAAATTATTTAAAGGAGGAAATCAATTTAAAAATATTATTTTCTTTAGTATTTACACTTTTGAAATAAATGAATAATAGTTGTTGTTGACTTTAATGCTTTTTATTCATTATTTTGAAACCAAGACACTCTCAACTGAAAAACAGACATAGCAAGAACTTTCAATTTAAGAACATCATGGCACATTTCAAGCTAAAGGAAGCATAGGATGCACATAATGTTTGTGTGATATTATAACATGCTTTCCAATAATAGGTCAAATATGATATTTTCGAAGAAAATAGTTACAATAAATATAATTATCATCAATGGACATGGAATGTACCCCAAATTATAGAATGACTGTTATAAAAGACCATATGAGAGGGTAAACACAACATGAAACAACATAAAGTTACATACAAATATTATTACTGAAAGTAGTCTGCAACATTTGATTCATAATTTAAACATTTTGTAATACAAACTGAGGAAGCACTAATGTGTTCAGAAAGCTTCAGCTGGGCAGTTCATTATGAAATAAAACATCCTCATTTATCAGAAATCATCTAAATCAGGGGCGCCCAACCTTTTTTGAACCAAGATCTACTTTTAAAGTTGATAGTGTGTTGAGATCTACCAAGCCATATTGAAAGCCATAGCGTAGCCACAATGAATTGTGCAGCTATATAATAACACCATGTTCTGACACAGATCCAGTTTGAACAATAATACATGTATTGAAGTAAATGTACGTCGTAGGCCTGGGACTGGCCCGTAACAACTCAACAACATACAACCCAATTAATACAATGTCTAATTCAAGTTGGAAAAGTGGTTCTCTACCTTAGTGGGACTTCTGACACTGAGAGGAGGAAGCTAGTCTCTCATAGTCCGGACAGTAGGAGCTGAGTGCCAGCCGTAAGCAGGCCGCGAGGTGGTCATCAGTCCTGGTGGATCTGTGTTTTGACTTAATGATGTTCATATGTGAAAAGGCAGACTCACACAAATATGTTGATCCAAAAGGTGCAGTCAACTTCTTGGCAGTTGGTCTGAGGTTGGGGTACTTCTCTTTCTGCATTAGATTCCAGAATTGGACCTTTGTGTCAGGTCTCTTGATTTGAGCTCAATGTCATTATTTAGTGTGAGGATCTCATTCTCAATAGCACCGCTCTCCAGGTTGAAGAGTGATGCCCCTTTGGACGTTATACAATCCACATCTAGATTCTCCCCAAATGGAAAACTAAGAAAACTGACAACAGGCTCAATGGATGCAAAGTCAGTAAAGCTCCTGTCAAATTCTGACGAGAGGCTTTGCACTTGATCATCATAACGTGCACTCTCGAGCTCCGCACAGTCTTTGCCCTGACGCTTACGTTCTGTGTCCATGTGTGGAGAGTTCTGCAGATCTCACTGTTGCAGCCTGCTTGATAGCAGCAGCAGCAACTTGCTGTTAAAGGAGTTCAGGGAGCTGATCATGTTGATGATGTGTTTGTTCTTACCCTGCAGCTCTAGATTCAAGTGATTGAGCTTGTCAGTCAGATCAGTAAGAAAGGCTGAATCCAAGAGCCACTGACTGTCTTCTAGCTGTGCACACTCAGCATGGTTTGAATGTTTCAGAAGTCTTTAATTTCAGCTGTGCAGCAGAACCAGAACCACAGTCAGAACCTATACCTTGACCTGGACCTGTAACTGGACCAGAACCACATACATAACCAGAAACCAGACAGAGTTGTCACGTTTTCATCTAATTGTCTATTAAACCAGAACAGAACCAGTAGAAGAGTTTAAACTGTTGTTGGTGTGTGTGTGTGTCTGTTTGTGTGTGTGTGTGTGTGTGTGTGTGTGTGTGTGTGTGTGTGTGTGTGTGTGTGTGTGTGTGTGTGTGTGTGTGTGTGTGTAGAACTGGTCTCAGGCGGCTCAGGGTTTTCTGTGCGCTGCAGAGAGTTTCAGAGTGGTGGCCATGGTGGATTCTGCAGCAGCTGCACTCCAAGAGGCAGGAAGTCACATGATCCAATCACATCAATTCATCCGTGATGACATCATCAGCGTGTTGAAGAAGTGTCTGAGTCTGGCAGACAGCATCAGTGAACCGAGGATTTTGGGTAATCATTCAGTCATCCTTAACAAACACCTAGACTACACAATAACACCAGACTGTCTGTCTGTTGTCCATGTGAGCTGTACCTGTCTGTGGGCGTGTCTTACTGCCGGCTCAGGTGTTTCCAGGAGGGTGTGCAGTGTTTCCAGCAGGCCCTGGGCCCAGCTGCTCAGCAGCCCCCCTTGCTGGCCAAAGTGCTGCACAACCTGGGGGCCGCGCTGAACTCTGAGGGCCGCTACAGACCTGCTGTGGGCTACCACCGGCTGGCTGCTGGGCTCTACGGTCAGTCACCTGTCAGTCTCCAGTCAGCCACCTGTCAGTCTTCTGTCAGTCTCCAGTCAGTCTCCAGTCAGTCTTCTGTCAGTCTCCAGTCAGTCTCCAGTCAGTTTCCTGTCAGCCACCTGTCAGTTTCCAGTCAAAGACCTCTCAGCCACCTGTCAGCCACGTGTTAGCCACCCTGTCAGTCACCTGTCAGCCACCTGTCAGCCACCTTTCAGTCTCCAGTCAGTCTCCTGTCAGCCACCTGTCAGCTACGTGTCAGCCACCCTGTCAGTCTCCTGTCAGTCACCTGTCAGTCACCTGTCAGCCACCTGTCTGCCACCTTTCAGTCTCCAGTCAGTCTCCTGTCAGCCACCTGTCAGCCACGTGTCAGCCACCCTGTCAGTCACCTGTAAGTCACGTGTCAGCCACGTGTCAGCCACCCTGTCAGTCACCTGTCAGCCACCTTTCAGCCACCTTTCAGTCTCCAGTCAGTCTCCTGTCAGCCACCTGTCAGCCACGTGTCAGCCACGTGTCAGCCACCCTGTCAGTCTCCTGTCAGTCTCCTGTCAGTCACCTGTCAGCCACCTGTCAGTTTCCAGTCAAAGACCTCTCAGCCACCTGTCAGCCACCTGTCAGCCACGTGTTAGCCACCCTGTCAGTCACCTGTCAGCCACCTGTCAGCCACCTGTCAGCCACCTTTCAGTCTCCAGTCAGTCTCCTGTCAGCCACCTGTCAGCCACGTGTCAGCCACCCTGTCAGTCTCCTGTCAGTCACCTGTCAGTCACCTGTCAGCCACGTGTCAGCCACCCTGTCAGTCACCTGTAAGTCACGTGTCAGCCACGTGTCAGCCACCCTGTCAGTCACCTGTCAGCCACCTTTCAGCCACCTTTCAGTCTCCAGTCAGTCTCCTGTCAGCCACCTGTCAGCCACGTGTCAGCCACGTGTCAGTCACCTGTAAGTCACGTGTCAGCCACGTGTCAGCCACCCTGTCAGTCACCTGTCAGCCACCTTTCAGCCACCTTTCAGTCTCCAGTCAGTCTCCTGTCAGCCACCCTGTCAGTCACCTGTCAGCCACCTGTCAGTCACCTGTCAGCCACCTTTCAGTCTCCAGTCAGTCTCCTGTCAGCCACCTGTCAGCCACGTGTCAGCCACCCTGTCAGTCTCCTGTCAGTCACCTGTCAGTCACCTGTCAGCCACCTGTCAGCCACCTTTCAGTCTCCAGTCAGTCTCCTGTCAGCCACCTGTCAGCCACGTGTCAGCCACCCTGTCAGTCACCTGTCAGTCACCTGTCAGCCACCTGTCAGCCACCCTGTCAGTCTCCAGTCAGTCTCCAGTCAGTTTCCTGTCAGCCACCTGTCAGTTTCCAGTCAAAGACCTCTCAGCCACCTGTCAGCCACGTGTTAGCCACCCTGTCAGTCACCTGTCAGCCACCTGTCAGCCACCTGTCAGCCACCTTTCAGTCTCCAGTCAGTCTCCTGTCAGCCACCTGTCAGCCACGTGTCAGCCACCCTGTCAGTCTCCTGTCAGTCACCTGTCAGTCACCTGTCAGCCACCTGTCAGCCACCTTTCAGTCTCCAGTCAGTCTCCTGTCAGCCATCTGTCAGCCACCTGTCAGCCACATGTCAGCCACCCTGTCAGTCACCTGTCAGCCACCTGTCAGCCACCTTTCAGTCTCCAGTCAGTCTCCTGTCAGCCACCTGTAAGTCACGTGTCAGCCACGTGTCAGCCACCCTGTCAGTCACCTGTCAGCCACCTTTCAGCCACCTTTCAGTCTCCAGTCAGTCTCCTGTCAGCCACGTGTCAGCCACCCTGTCAGTCACCTGTCAGCCACCTGTCAGCCACCTGTCAGCCACCTTTCAGTCTCCAGTCAGTGTCCTGTCAGCCACCTGTCAGCCACGTGTCAGCCACCCTGTCAGTCACCTGTCAGCCACCTGTCAGCCACCTGTCAGCCACCTTTCAGTCTCCAGTCAGTCTCCTGTCAGCCACCTGTCAGCCACGTGTCAGCCACCCTGTCAGTCTCCTGTCAGTCACCTGTCAACCACCTGTCAGCCACCTTTCAGTCTCCAGTCAGTCTCCTGTCAGCCACCTGTCAGCCACGTGTCAGCCACCCTGTCAGCCACCTGTCAGCCACGTGTCAGCCACCCTGTCAGTCTCCTGTCAGCCACCTGTCAGCCACCTTTCAGTCTCCTGTCAAATAAAATCACTCTTATCACCTGTATATCAATCAGTGTGTGTGTGTGTGTGTGTGTGTGTGTGTGTGTGTGTGTGTGTGTGTGTGTGACTGTGTGTGTGTGTGTGTGACTGTGTGTGTGTGTGTGGGTGCGTGCAGGCTCTCTGGGTTTCCGTGGCGACCAGGCTCGGTGTTTCAGTAACCTGGCGTTGGCCTGCAGTGAGCTGGGTGACGATGAGGAGGCAACAGAGAACTTCCTGCACGCTCTGCAGGGCTTCAGAGACACCGGTAACACCAGTAACACTACAACACCATTAACACCAGTAACACCAGACACACCACTAACACCAGTAACACCACTTACACCAGTCACACCACTAACACTGGTAACACCAGTAACACAAGTCACACCAGTAAGACCGGTAACACCAGTCCCCTTGTTAGCTGTATCAGTATATTATTAGACTGAGTTTGGATTCATCGTCCTGTCTTTTCCTTCCTGTCTGTACATGTCTGTCTCAGCTGTCTGTCTCACCTGTCTGTCTCACCTGTCTGTACCTGTCTGTACCTTTCTGTCTGTACCTATCTGTACATGTCTGTCTCACCTGTCTGTACCTGTTTGTACTTTTCTGTCTTTCCTGTCTGTACCTGTCTGTCTCACCTGTCTGTACCTTTCTGTCTTACCTATCTGTACATGTCTGTCTCACCTGTCTGTACCTGTTTGTACTTTTCTGTCTTTCCTGTCTGTACCTGTCTGTCTCACCTGTATGTACCTTTCTGTCTTACCTGTCTGTTCATGTCTGTCTCACCTGTCATTAACTGTCTGTCTCACCTGTCTGTACTGTCTGTCTCACCTGTCTGTACCTGTCTGTCTCACCTGTCTGTACCTTTCTGTCTTTCCTGTCTGTACCTGTCTGTCTCACCTGTCTGTACCTTTCTGTCTTACCTATCTGTACATGTCTGTCTCACCTGTCTGTACCTGTTTGTACTTTTCTGTCTTTCCTGTCTGTACCTGTCTGTCTCACCTGTATGTACCTTTCTGTCTTACCTGTCTGTTCATGTCTGTCTCACCTGTCATTAACTGTCTGTCTCACCTGTCTGTACTGTCTGTCTCACCTGTCTGTACCTGTCTGTCTCACCTGTCTGTACCTTTCTGTCTTTCCTGTCTGTACCTGTCTGTCTCACCTGTCTGTACCTTTCTGTCTTACCTATCTGTACATGTCTGTCTCACCTGTCTGTACCTGTTTGTACTTTTCTGTCTTTCCTGTCTGTACCTGTCTGTCTCACCTGTATGTACCTTTCTGTCTTACCTGTCTGTTCATGTCTGTCTCACCTGTCATTAACTGTCTGTCTCACCTGTCTGTACTGTCTGTCTCACCTGTCTGTACCTGTCTGTCTCACCTGTCTGTACCTTTCTGTCTTTCCTGTCTGTACCTGTCTGTCTCACCTGTCTGTACCTTTCTGTCTTACCTATCTGTACATGTCTGTCTCACCTGTCTGTACCTGTTTGTACTTTTCTGTCTTTCCCGTCTGTACCTGTCTGTCTCACCTGTCTGTACATGTCCGTCTCAGCTGTCTGTACCTGTTTGTACCTTTTTGTCTTTCCTGTCTGTACCTGTCTGTCTCACCTGTCTGTACCTGTCTGTCTCACCTGTCTGTACCTGTCTTTTCCTTTCTGTCTGTACCTTTCTGTACATGTCTGTCTCACCTGTATGTACCTTTCTGTCTTACCTGTCTGTACATGTCTGTCTCACCTGTCAGTAACTGTCTGTCTCACCTGTCTGTACCTGTTTGTACTTTTCTGTCTTTCCCGTCTGTACCTGTCTGTCTCACCTGTCTGTACATGTCCGTCTCAGCTGTCTGTACCTGTTTGTACCTTTTTGTCTTTCCTGTCTGTACCTGTCTGTCTCACCTGTCTGTACCTGTCTGTCTCACCTGTCTGTACCTGTCTTTTCCTTTCTGTCTGTACCTTTCTGTACATGTCTGTCTCACCTGTATGTACCTTTCTGTCTTACCTGTCTGTTCATGTCTGTCTCACCTGTCAGTAACTGTCTGTCTCACCTGTCTGTACATGTCTGTCTCACCTGTCTGTACCTGTCTGTCTCATCTGTCTGTACCTGTCTTTTCCTTTCTGTCTGTACCTGTCTGTACATGTCTGTCTCACCTGTCTGTACCTTTCTGTCTTACCTGTCTGTACATGTCTGTCTCACCTGTCAGTAACTGTCTGTCTCACCTGTCTGTACCTGTTTGTACTTTTCTGTCTTTCCTGTCTGTACCTGTCTGTCTCACCTGTCTGTACATGTCCGTCTCACCTTTCTGTCTCAGCGTTCTGTACCTGTTTGTACCTTTCTGTCTTTCCTGTCTGTACCTGTCTGTCTCACCTGTCTGTACCTGTCTGTCTCACCTGACTGTACCTGTCTTTTCCTTTCTGTCGGTACCTTTCTGTACATGTCTGTCTCACCTGTGTGTACCTTTCTGTCTTACCTGTCTGTTCATGTGTGTCTCACCTGTCTGTACTGTCTGTCTCACCTGTCTGTCCCTGTCTGTCTCACCTGTCTGTACCTGTCTTTTCCTTTCTGTCTGTACCTATCTGTACATGTCTGTCTCACCTGTCTGTACCTGTTTGTACTTTTCTGTCTTTCCTGTCCGTACCTGTCTGTCTCACCTGTCTGTACATGTCCGTCTCACCTGTCTGTCTCAGCTGTCTGTACCTGTTTGTACCTTTCTGTCTTTCCTGTCTGTACCTGTCTGTCTCACCTGTCTGTACCTGTCTTTTCCTTTCTGTCTGTACCTGTCTGTCTCACCTGTCTGTACCTGTCTTTTCCTTTCTGTCTGTACCTTTCTGTACATGTCTGTCTCACCTGTCAGTAACTGTCTGTCTCACCTGTCTGTACTGTCTGTCTCACCTGTCTGTACCTGTCTGTCTCACCTGTCTGTACCTGTCTTTTCCTTTCTGTCTGTACATGTCTGTCTCACCTGTCTGTACCTTTCTGTCTTACCTGTCTGTACATGTCTGTCTCACCTGTCAGTAACTGTCTGTCTCACCTGTCTGTACCTGTCTGTCTCACCTGTCTGTACCTGTCTTTTCCTTTCTGTCTGTACCTGTCTGTACATGTCTGTCTCACCTGTCTGTACCTTTCTGTCTTACCTGTCTGTCTCACCTGTCAGTAACTGTCTGTCTCACCTGTCTGTACCTGTCTGTACCTGTCTGTCTCACCTGTCTGTCTCACCTGTCTGTACCTTTCTGTCTTACCTGTCTGTACATGTCAGTCTCACCTGTCAGTAACTGTCTGTCTCACCTGTCTGTACCTGTCTTTTCCTTTCTGTCTGTACCTGTCTGTACATATCTGTCTCATCTGTCTGTACCTTTCTGTCTTACCTATCTGTACATGTCTGTCTCACCTGTCTGTACCTGTTTGTACTTTTCTGTCTTTCCTGTCCGTACCTGTCTGTCTCACCTGTCTGTACATGTCCGTCTCACCTGTCTGTCTCAGCTGTCTGTACCTGTTTGTACCTTTCTGTCTTTCCTGTCTGTACCTGTCTGTCTCACCTGTCTGTACCTGTCTTTTCCTTTCTGTCTGTACCTGTCTGTCTCACCTGTCTGTACCTGTCTTTTCCTTTCTGTCTGTACCTTTCTGTACATGTCTGTCTCACCTGTCAGTAACTGTCTGTCTCACCTGTCTGTACTGTCTGTCTCACCTGTCTGTACCTGTCTGTCTCACCTGTCTGTACCTGTCTTTTCCTTTCTGTCTGTACATGTCTGTCTCACCTGTCTGTACCTTTCTGTCTTACCTGTCTGTACATGTCTGTCTCACCTGTCAGTAACTGTCTGTCTCACCTGTCAGTAACTGTCTGTCTCACCTGTCTGTACCTGTCTGTCTCACCTGTCTGTACCTGTCTTTTCCTTTCTGTCTGTACCTGTCTGTACATGTCTATCTCACCTGTCTGTACCTTTCTGTCTTACCTGTCTGTACATGTCTGTCTCACCTGTCAGTAACTGTCTGTCTCACCTGTCTGTACCTGTCTGTACCTGTCTGTCTCACCTGTCTGTCTCACCTGTCTGTACCTTTCTGTCTTACCTGTCTGCACATGTCTGTCTGCAGAGGATCACCTGTCTCAGGTTAAGGTGTGTGAGTCATTGGCAGGGTGTTACCTGAAGCACAGTAAGCAGCAGAAAGCTGTCCAGCACTACAAACAGGCTCTGACTGCCCTGTCTCACTGCCAGGTAACATGCCATGACATTATGAGACCTAAAGCCTGAGATGACTCAGTGTTATGAGACCTAAAGCCTGATACATGACTCAGTGTTATGAGACCTAAAGCCTGTTATGAGACCTAAAGCCTGATACATGACTCAGTGTTATGAGACCTAAAGCCTGTTATGAGACCTAAAGCCTGATACATGACTCAGTGTTATGAGACCTAAAGCCTGTTATGAGACCTAAAGCCTGATACATGACTCAGTGTTATGAGACCTAAAGCCTGATACATGACTCAGTGTTATGAGACCTAAAGCCTGTTATGAGACCTAAAGCCTGATACATGACTCAGTGTTATGAGACCTAAAGCCTGTTATGAGACCTAAAGCCTGATACATGACTCAGTGTTATGAGTCCTAAAGCCTGATACATGACTCAGTGTTATGAGACCTAAAGCTTGATACATGACTCAGTGTTATGAGACCTAAAGCCTGATACATGACTCAGCGTTATGAGACCTAAAGCCTGATACATGACTCAGTGTTATGAGTCCTAAAGCCTGATACATGACTCAGTGTTATGAGACCTAAAGCCTGATACATGACTCAGTGTTATGAGACCTAAAGCCTGATACATGACTCAGTGTTATGAGACCTAAAGCCTGTTATGAGACCTAAAGCCTGATACATGACTCAGTGTTATGAGACCTAAAGCCTGATACATGACTCAATGTTATGAGACCTAAAGCCTGTTATGAGACCTAAAGCCTGATACATGACTCAGCGTTATGAGACCTAAAGCCTGATACATGACTCAGTGTTATGAGACCTAAAGCCTGTTATGAGACCTAAAGCCTGATACATGACTCAGCGTTATGAGACCTAAAGCCTGATACATGACTCAGTGTTATGAGTCCTAAAGCCTGATACATGACTCAGTGTTATGAGACCTAAAGCTTGATACATGACTCAGTGTTATGAGACCTAAAGCCTGTTATGAGACCTAAAGCCTGATACATGACTCAGTGTTATGAGACCTAAAGCCTGATACATGACCTCAGCGTTATGAGACCTAAAGCCTGATACATGACTCAGTGTTATGAGACCTAAAGCTTGATACATGACTCAGTGTTATGAGACCTAAAGCCTGTTATGAGACCTAAAGCCTGATACATGACTCAGTGTATGAGACCTAAAGCCTGATACATGACTCAGCGTTATGAGACCTAAAGCCTGATACATGACTCAGTGTTATGAGACCTAAAGCCTGATACATGACTCAGTGTTATGAGACCTAAAGCCTGATACATGACTCAGTGTTATGAGACCTAAAGCCTGTTATGAGACCTAAAGCCTGATACATGACTCAGCGTTATGAGACCTAAAGCCTGATACATGACTCAGTGTTATGAGTCCTAAAGCCTGATACATGACTCAGCGTTATGAGACCTAAAGCCTGATACATGACTCAGTGTTATGAGTCCTAAAGCTGATACATGACTCAGTGTTATGAGACCTAAAGCTTGATACATGACTCAGTGTTATGAGACCTAAAGCCTGATACATGACTCAGTGTTATGAGTCCTAAAGCCTGATACATGACTCAGTGTTATGAGACCTAAAGCCTGATACATGACTCAGTGTTATGAGACCTAAAGCCTGAGATGAGTCAGCGTTATGAGACCTAAAGCCTGATACATGACTCAGTGTTATGAGACCTAAAGCCTGAGATGAGTCAGCGTTATGAGACCTAAAGCCTGATACATGACTCAGTGTTATGAGACCTAAAGCCTGAGATGAGTCAGTGTTATGAGTCCTAAAGCCTGATACATGACTCAGTGTTATGAGACCTAAAGCCTGATACATGACTCAGTGTTATGAGACCTAAAGCCTGATACATGACTCAGCGTTATGAGACCTAAAGCCTGTTATGAGTCAGTGTTATGAGACCTAAAGCCTGATACATGACTCAGCGTTATGAGACCTAAAGCCTGAGATGAGTCAGTGTTATGAGACCTAAAGCCTGATACATGACTCAGTGTTATGAGACCTAAAGCCTGAGATGACTCAGTGTTATGAGACCTAAAGCCTGAGATGAGTCAGCATTATGAGACCTAAACCCTGAGATGAGTCAGCATTATGAGTCCTAAACCCTCAGATGACTCAGCGTTATGAGACCTAAGCCCTGAGATGAGTCAGCATTATGAGACCTAAACCCTGAGATGAGTCAGCATTATGAGACCTAAACCCTGAAATGAGTCAGCGTTATGAGTCCTAAACCCTGAAATGACTCAGCGTTATGAGTCCTAAACCCTGAGATGACTCAGCGTTATGAGTCCTAAACCCTGAGATGAGTCAGCGTTATGAGACCTAAACCCTGAGATGAGTCAGCATTATGAGACCTAAACCCTGAGATGACTCAGCGTTATGAGACCTAAGCCCTGAGATGAGTCAGCATTATGAGACCTAAACCCTGAGATGAGTCAGCATTATGAGACCTAAACCCTGAAATGAGTCAGCGTTATGAGTCCTAAACCCTGAGATGACTCAGCGTTATGAGTCCTAAACCCTGAGATGAGTCAGCGTTATGAGTCCTAAACCCTGAGATGAGTCAGCGTTATGAGTCCTAAACCCTGAGATGACTCAGCGTTATGAGTCCTAAACCCTGAGATGAGTCAGCGTTATGAGTCCTAAACCCTGAGATGACTCAGCGTTATGAGTCCTAAACCCTGAGATGACTCAGCGTTATGAGTCCTAAACCCTGAGATGAGTCAGCATTATGGGTGAGACCTAAACCCTGAGATGACTCAGCGTTATGAGTCCTAAACCCTGAGATGACTCAGCGTTATGAGTCCTAAACCCTGACATGACTCAGCGTTATGACTCCTGAAGTCAGCCATGTGTCACAGTCTGTCTGGCTCTCAGGATGGTTCTGGTTCTGTGAGGGACCGGCTGGTGGGGCGTCTGACTGCAGCGCTACAACAGAGTGTGAAGGTGAGTCCCCTCTGGAGATGAAGTGAAGTCCTTCAGAAACCAGGACTGCTGAGGCTCTCATTATTAATCTGCACTCCTTTCCCTCAGAGGCCACGCCCACTCAGGACACCTGTCAGACAGCCGCTCAGGTAACAGCCAATCAGCTCTCAGCGATCCAGATACCTTCCGACATTAATCACTGATCTGATTGGTGGTTAGTCCTGTCCTTATGAGTGTGCTCCTCACAGGAGTCCAGGCCGACTGTCCAATCAGCAGCCAGAACACCTACAGGCCACAGGTAGACAGGAAGCTGCAGAGCATTGTGGGTCAGCAGGGGACGGAGCCACTGAGGGACCTGAATACATGAGCATGGAACCTGGACGACACAGGTAACACACATTAGGAACACACAACTGCTGCTCACACTGTCAGCTTTAACATGTGTCTCTGTTCCAGTTCAGACCAGGAGGAGCATCTGCAGCACAGTGAGTCCCCATCACACACACACACACACACACACACACACACACACACACACACACACACACACACACACACACACACACACACACACACAAAGCTCCGCCTCCCTGCTGCAGTCTGAAGGTTCAGTCTTCAGGACCTGCTGCTGCAACAGGAAGCTGATCCTGATTCTGTGGTTGGACGTGGTTCTGTGGTTGGACCGGGTTCTGTTAGTTGGACCTGGTTCAGTTTGTTGGACATGGTTCTGTGGTTGGACCGGGTTCTGTTTGTTGGACCTGGTTCTGTTGTTGGGTTCTTCTGGACTGTATAGATCTGCCTCCCCAGAACATGAGCAGAGCAGAGGATCC
>NC_086352.1:3313539-3326039 GCF_036324505.1 Eleginops maclovinus
TTTCAACATTTAAATTAGTTACCTTTATGGGAGGGAAACCCAAACATATTTTTTGGAAATGAAAATTTTAAAAAAACCCAATTTGGAAAAAAAACTAAACTTAGATGAATTGCCCATGTTGGGGGTTTTTTCGTTTGTCATTGTAAAATTAACCCCCCTCCAAAAAAAAACCCCCAACGTGGGATTTTGGAAAACAAAAGGCTTCTTTATGTAGGGGAAAATTTCATTGGGAAAACCATTACCGTTCGGGCAAAACCCCCAGATTTAAAATAACAGCTCCATTTTTATGCTGGGAATTTTTTTAAACGGGGGCCGGTTTTTTCATCCAAAGGAAAACGCACGAAACTCTTTTTTTAAGCCCCCAAAAGAAATTTCGGTATTTCCCAGGTTTCTAAACCCTTGTTAGGGCAATAGAACAAAAAAACCCTTTTTCCTCTTTTTCCCCAAAATCAGATAAAATTTAAACCCAAAATAAAAGGGAATTTCTAACTTCCCTTTTAACTTTTAAACATTTTAACAAAACCTTTGCAGCTTTCGGGCCAATTTAAATTTAAAATCAACAATTAAATATTCCCCTTAAAAACTGTAAGTTTATTTAAGTTACAAAACCCCCCGCCCCAAAATTGAAGAAACCGGGCTTTCAAAATTCCAGACAATACAGTAACTAAAATTAGGTCCCCCTAAAACCAATAAAGCCCCTGATGAAAGGTGCGCCTGAGCCAAACCTAACAAGACCATCCCCGGCCCTGGAAAACATTTTTTTGATTTTTCCCCATTTTTTTTCCAGGTTTGCCCGGGGTTTGTGTTTCTTCTCCAATATAAAGAGCCCCAACCCATTTTCCCGGGGGGTTTTGGGTTTTTTTTGGGGGGGGAGTGCACAGCGGTTTTTGGCTGACTTCAAGTCTAGTGGGAAAAAATTTTTTGCGCCAGGCTTTCCCAAAAGCGGGTTTTGTGAGTCTCTGCCTGTATTTTTACCATCTTTTTTGTGATCTCTCCCTTGTTAGGGTTGGGTTTTTGTTTTCAGCGGGGAAAGGGTTTTTGGGGGGTTGGTTTGGAGAGGTTCAGTCTTTTTACCCACCGGGGAAGGGGACCCTGGGGGCAGGGGCTGTGGCCCCTCCCCCTTCTTTTATGCAAAAAAGGCCCGGGGGCCCGGAGTTTTTGGTTTTAAGCCTCGCCCCTCTGTCGGGATGTGCACTTTTCTTCGAAAGTTGAGGGGAAGCTTTTCCCAAGAATTTCTTCAGGCTTTTTTTTACTGATCGGACGGGGCCTCTCCCAAAATCCCCCCCACCCCAAGGCTCCCTCGCTGGGGCGTTGAAGGGTCCCAAGTGATTCCCCTTTCTGAGAAAAACTGCACAGTTCGGGGGCTTTGAGGGTTTTTTCCACAGCTTTTTCCCAAGTCCTGATCACCCCGGCTCTCTTAAAACGTTTTTTTCGGGGGGGCCCCTTGGTGATTACCTTGCAAAATTTCCTCTTCTAGAAAAATTTTTTTTTCAGCGTTTAACGGGAAGGGTTTTCTGGGACTGATCTGGGGACTAGCTCCAATTTTTCGGCTCTTTTTTTCCCGCACGGGGTGAATGCGCTATGTATGCCCCTTTTTTTCAAAATTTCCCCCTTTTCCATTTTAAATAAAGGGGGGCCCCCTGAAAAATTTTTCCCAAAAAAATTGTGACTTGGGAGGGGGGGACAATTTTTTTTCGGGCCCTTTGGGGAAAAGGGGGCAGTGATCTGCCCCCAAGCCTTTGCCTTAAAATTTTTCAGATTTGTGCTCTTGCCCCCCAACATCTTGCCCAGCTCCCTTGCCCCGATGACCGTTCTCCCCCTTAACTTTTTTACGGGGTTTTTCCTCCCTCCTGAAGCTTTTCCCTCTCAGGACAGTACGGGAGACCCTTTTCCCTAAATTTATTTTTGTTTTGCGGGGCGGAAAATCCATGGGTTGCTGCTCCCCTTAATTGTAAAAGCCCGACTGTTTACACCCTTCCCCCCCCCTGACCCGTTCTTGTTTTTCCCAGGAATGGTTTTGGTTTTTTAAATTTACAGTCCCCTGGGGCCCCTTTTCCCCTTGTCTTTGGTTGTTTGTACTCTTGATGAAACCCGTTTTTTTTTTATCTTGACCCAGTCCCTTTCGGCCTCGAAGGCTCGTTCAGAAGTCTTTTCTCCTCTTGTTTTTGGTTTTTTTTGGGAGCATTTCCCTAGAATCTCTTTACCCGGGGCTGTCACTCTAAAAAGACCCCTTTTTCAGTCTGCGGATCTGGCTAGCCCCCACAGGGTTTAAAGTGGGTTTCGCGCATTTGCAGCAAGCTTCCAGTGCCCGGGGTAAACTCGATTGATTTTTCTGTGTTCGCCCTTTTTTGGAACTTTAATTTCATCGGGTTCCCTCTGACTGATGGGCGGGATGTCAAAAAGCGGGGCCCATTCCCCCAAAAATTTTTGGCTAGGTTTCAATTTTTTCAACATTTGTGCCCTTCTGGGGGGGAGGGTCAGTGGATTTTTTTTTTCCTGCATGGTGCCCATGACTCTGGGGGGGTCAGGGGGACTGGATTCGGCACTCTTTTTTGCGACTAACTTTTTTCCATTCTGAGCAGAGCTGCAGTTTCCAAGGCAGGGGAATCATAGAATCTGCCCCACTTTTATCTAAATTTTGGTTTTCCTTTTTCAGAGTCATAAATAAATTTTGGGTTTGCTGTCTCGCCCCGGGTTCAAGCTCCCATGAGTTTCTAGGCGGGGGCAGTGTCATTTTCTAAAGGGGGGGCCCCCTGGTTTTGGACGCAAAAGGGGCTCATTGTAGGCCTCCGTCTTGATTTTTCCCCTTTGGCAGGAAAGGCTCAGCACTGAAAAGCTAAACTGGCGTCACAAAAACCTTTTAGTTTTCGGGCATGTTTTGTTCTAAAAAGCGTGCCCCTGTTCGGTACCACCTTTGGGTTTTTATGGGGGGTTGGGTTTAGCGGGGCAGGTTCAAAACCCCCTGTTGCCCATTCTCGATTCAGATGGGGGGGTTGGTTTTAGCTTCTCACCCCAAGGAGAGTCCTTTTCCCCCAAATTTTTTAAAAACATCCCATTGGGTTCTGAGGGGGAAAGGGGAAAAGTCGGGGAACCCCTAGCGGGTCAAAAGAAAACGTGCGGAGGGAATGAGAAAACGCCCCTCTTTGGGGTTTCTTTTTTTTCCCTTTAGAATTGCTCACTAGCGGTCTGGGGTTCAAAGGTGAAGTCATCGGCTCTGGTCTCCAAAAACTAAGCCTAACCCCTTTCAAAACCGCCTTTGTTTTCTTCGGCCAGGTTTTGGGGTCTTTTTGGGGCTCACCCCCCATTTCCCTTTTTTCCCAAGCTCAGGGAGTTTGGCATCCACCCCAAGGTCCCATGCCGGGGGTTGCAGAAATTTGTTTTGCGGGGGTTTTTTTTTTGTTACATAGTAAAGCCCCCTTCCCAAAAGTGCGGGGGTTTTGCAAAAAAAGTAATCAAAAGGTACCCCTTTTATTGTCCTACAATTTGTGGCCTGTTGGGTTTTCCCATTTTTTGCAGATGCTTTTCTGATTGTAGCGGGGGGTAAAAAAGGGACTTGGGGGGCCCAAAAAAAACCTTCTTGCATCCTCAGCATCCCCAAAAAGCCTTTAAATCCTGTTTCCATTTTTTTGGGCCCCCGAGAGCCCCCGGGAACCTAAATGCGTCTCTGTCTGTCTCGGCAAAGGGAAAATTTTGCAGAAACGCCTTTTTATGTTTTTGCCATAAAGGGCCCCGATTTCATGTTTTCTAAACCCTAATCAGGAGGCTGAAAATTTCCGGGTTTGGGGGGGTTTTGGCCTTTGTAAATAAAAACATAAAGAAGATGGATAGCCATTTAGGGGAAACGCATAAAATTTCCAACTCTAAATTTTTGGGTGGGTACCTTGTCCTCTGGGAGAACTGCGGGTGGGGGTAAGTGTATTTCACATTGTTCATTTTGGTTTTTTCCTTTGGCACATCCTCTGCATTTCTTTTGTTAATTAGTCCTCCTCTACTTAAATTACTGCTTTTTAACATTTGAAAACCTTTCTTTCTTTATCTTCTTTTTCAGACCTTAAAACCCTCCTTTTGGGCAACTTTTGTAGTTGTCTTGGATTTCCCTGTTTTTCGGGTTTTTCCAGGGCCCAACCCCGGGGTTTTCGTCCATTTTTGGGGGGTTTTGTGTTCTATCGAACATCTGCAGACCCTCCTTTTTTTGTTTGGGGTTCTGTTTTTTTAAACACTTTTGATACAAGCCCACCCCAATTTCCCAGAATCCCATTAAAGTTGTTTGGAGAAAAAGTGTTTCTTCTTAAAAGTGGTTTTTGGAACAGGGCCGGCTCCTCTCGCCCACTTGAATGGCGGGTCCCTGCACAGCCCACCCAAAAGGGTTTGGCTCCCAAATGCAACCCAAAAGGCCCCTTGGGAGTCTCTCCACTTTTCCTGATACAATTTGACAATTTACCCTGCTCCTATCAGGAGGAGAGCTGGGAAATCACCCGCCCGGGGGAAGTCTGTTTGTTGCGGGGGCCCTTTTCTTAAGCCCATTTTGGGAATTTGGGTCCCCAGGACCTTCACCCACACCCTGAGCACCCCTTTGGGGGGTTTTTCCAACAGCTTCTATTTCAATTCTTGCTGGCTTTTCCCCAGACTTTCCCCAAAAGATTCCTTTAAACCCTGTGGGGGTTTTGGGGTGACCTTGTGGGGAAAAGGGGACCAAAAACCTTTGGAAGAGGGGGAGTTTCTCTTGTCTGATTACTGGTAATTTCCCGGTCTTCATTTGGTTTTCAAGGAAAAAGGCTTCTTGACGGGCCCCCCACGAGTAAGCAGCAGCTATTTTTCTCCCTGAGGGGCCCTTTCCCAAAATTTACCCCTTAGAAAGTTTGGGGCAGCAAAAGGGGTTTGTCCATCTTTTTTCATCCTCACGAATGAGGAAGACGGGGGGGAAACAACAGCACCCAAAGTAACATTGGGGGGTTTGCCCCTCATTCTCTCACCCGGGAGCACCAGAAAATGGATGTCTTCTTCCACTTTTTTTAAAAGGACAAAACCCTTCCATCTTGCGGGAATTTGCAATGTTTTTCCCCGCCCAAAAACCACACAAACCCATTTTCCCCCATTTTTTTGAGTTTGCCCTTTGGTTCAGGAACGTTGTGATCGGGGCAATTTTTCAGATTTATTTCGGCACTGTCACGAAAAAAACATTTGTTGTTTTCTGGCTGGCTGGGGCAGTGCAGCACAAGATTGCATGCTTAGGCCCTTTTTTCTTTTCCCCCTTTTTCTTTGAATAACGTGACGGGTTTCCCAAAGGGGGGGGGGCCTTTGTTTTTGTTTTAAATTTTCTGTTCTTTTTGAATTTGTCATTTGCGGGTTGCTCTTTCCCTGCTCTGAACCTCCTTCTGGGGAAATGTGACAAATTCACAACCTTCCATTCACCACCCATTCCCCCCCCTTGACGACTATATTCAAGAGCTATGCATCTGGAATCATCGGGCAGTAATTTTTGGGATAGTGGGTTTTCCGTTTTTTTTAACCATAAAACCCAGTGACCCCAAGCTCCTAATCTGAATTTAAACATTCACATAAAAACCCGCCTTAATGAAATTCACATAGATGATTTTTTTACGGGGTTTTTTGTTTTTTATTTTAGTTTTGCCCATGTGAGCACTGATCACCAGATCTTTTTTTCCCAAAACCCTGTTTTGCATTAAAGTAAATTGCGCTTTTCATAATTTACATCGGGTTAAAACCCCACCGTTTTGCTACTGCCTTTGCACCCTGCCCAGTGAGGTAGGTTTTCAGATGGGAAAATTTTCTCTCTCTTTGCACGGGTTGCTTCATTTTCGGGATAGCAGTCCCCTTTGGGGGGCCCCCCAAAACCCGCCACAACGACTCTCCATTGTATTTGTCAATAAAAAACCCTTTGGGTAGTTTTTACTGTTTTTCCCCTGGGGTTTTGGAGTTACCTGAAGCGTCACTCACTCGGGGGGATGTGCTGCCCCTTTTGGTTCCCCTTCCCTCCCTTTTTTCTTTTTTATGGGGTGGGGGGGGGGGGCCAGGGGGGCTCCGGGACATAAATGCACTTTCCCTTTGTATTCCTCGGAGGCTTCGTCCCCTTTTAAAGTCATCCAACGCAGTTAGCCGTCTTTTCCGGGGTCGAGTTCAGACAGACGTCCCCCTTAAACCGACAGCTTTTCCCAAAAATTAAAGTGCTAAGTAAATCGTATCTGGATTTTGGCTTGGCCATTTCTGAGTCAATCTGATTAATAAGTCTGTAGGGGCACCCCCGGATTGTACCCGCTTTCGTCCATTTTTCCGCTTCTGTCCGAAAGTTTTGTTTTTCCCGTCATTCCCCCAGCTCCGGCGCATCTCCGATTGAGCCCCCTGGCTCATCTTTCCCCCGGGGGTTGGGGACCCAAAAAAGTAGGGTTAAAAACCCCCTTTCCCAAAAAAAAACAGCAGGACGGGCGGATTTAAAACAAAGGCTTCTTTATGTAGAGAAAACAGTAGCGAATTCAAGTTCAGCAAACACCACAAGACATATATCAACCGCTCCCTGTATGCTAGTCCTTTTTCGTATACCGGGCATTCCTCAATGCCCGGGGGGGGGAATGGTATTATCCGGGGCCTTTCCCCGGGCCCCAAAACCCTCGACCTGGCCCGATTGGCCCATGGGGGGAAAAAAGTTTTTAACTAATTTTTGGCACTTTTCTTTTTCTTGCATTTAAAAAAAATTCAACTGTAGGCTGCATTTTAAAATTTCCCCATTGGGAGCGCAGCGCCGGGTGCATCACGCAAATTAAATAGGTTCACCAAATTTGGGGAATTTTCCCCCTTCCCCAAAAGTTTCAGATGGTTTGCCCACGGCCTTTTGTCTCTTAAATAACAAAAAGGGGCGAAAAAAGAGCGCGTCAGTGAAGGGGGGTTTGAAAAAAGGGCCCGGGGGGGAACGGAGAGGGCTAAGCTTAAAAAAAGACGGAGGGGGCAGCCAAAAAGGGGCCCCAAATTTACAGATAGTTTTTCAAGACAAGCGGGGAGGTTTCAGGAGATAAGGGTAATAGGGCCCGGGTTTTGAATTTGATCAAAAAAAGGCTATAACGTGGCGAACGTTTTTTTAAAGTCAACTCAAAATGTCATCTGACTGTTTGTTTTTAAATATGTTTAAAAACTCAAAAATTTTTTATGATTTTAAAATGTATTCCTATATTCAAAGAAAACCGAACATTTCTTTTCAAATTTCCCTTCTGATGAACAATTGGGTTAACCCCCTTTTATCCCGGGGGGGGACTTTCCTCCCCCATCCAAATGTTAAACCTGCAACCCACAGGGGGACTGTGGTTACTAACGCAATTTTTAAAAAAGGGACGATCACATTTGTTGTTTTATATTTTTTATTAAAAGCATCTCAAACATGCAATTAAAATAAAAATTTATTATTTTAAGTGCTGTATGCAAATTTTTTACATTTGGGTTCCCCGGTGCAGGAAAAAGGGGCGCGCGAGCACGTTGGGGTTTTTTTTAAAGGGGTTTGGGCCCCTTTTGTTAATTTAACTTTTTGGGAGCCCCCCCAACCCCCGGGGGTTCTATTTTTTCCGGCCCGGGAAAACCCCCCGCAAAAATTTTTTTTGTTTTTCCCTTGGTTCAGTGGGGGTTCCGACCCCTGCTTGCTGTGTGTAAACGAAAACCCAACACTTTCTTTACATTCCCTTTTTTTTTCCCTTTTTTTACAAACAGTTTTTAAATTTGCTGTCCCGCTTATCTTCCCCCTGCAACTTTTAACCTAAATTTCCCCCCCGCCGTCATAACGGGATTTTTCCCCGAGGCGGCCCCACTGTGGGTTTTCAACCACTTTTAAAAAAATTCTTTATTTTGGGTTTTCGATTGTTTTTTAGCAACAGCCCCCGCAGACCACTTCCAGTGCTACTGGGGACCCCCGGGGGGGTGGGCCCCCACTAAATGAAGGGGCCGGGAAGGGGAAAAATACTGGGAAAATTAGGGGGGCCCAAAATAGACCCTTTGGGGGGATTAAAAAATTGGCAACCCGGAGAAAAAACCTTGGGAGGTTTTGGGAGACAAAACCTGGGAAATCTTTTTAAAACAAACCCCAATTCAGTAAATAAATAAATGAATTAAACAGGAATAAAAGGATCAAAAAAGTGGGGTCCAAAAATTTTTTAGCAACATTGACCAAATCTTTAAAGAACTTTTTCCCGTGCCTCAGAGGATCCGGGGCAGTCTGAAGGAGAATGCAGTAGGCATGGAAAAAGGCCAGGGCCAAGAGGGAAAAAAGGTAGCAGGATTTAAACGAACAATTTCTTGAAAAACATCCAAAAAAAGCCCAAAAGAAATAAGTAATCACCCAAAAATTTAATCAAAAAATTTTCTATGGATAATTGCATAAAATAGGGGAGTCAGATGTGAGGGGAGGTCGAGGGGAAACCCTTTGAAAAAGCAGGAGTGCAGCAGGAGAAACTCACAGGCAACCCCAAAAAAACAAAGAAGGGGGGCATTTGATTATTTTTTTTTCGTCCTCAGAAAACAAGAAATACAAATTTTTTTTTTTTTCCCCTCCCCAGCAGCCCACCAAAACCCCCTGAGCCAAAGTGTTTTAAAAACAAAAAAAGGGAAACCCAAACCCCAAAAAAGGTTGCTTTTTAGTGACAAAAAAAGAATTTACTGTTTTCCCGTTTTGTTTGTTTTGGCATTTGCGCCCGAAAAAAAACCCCCAAAGGGGGGGAAAAAAATCCATACAAAAAGGGGTAACAATAAAAAAAGGAATTTTAACCCAAAAAGACCCAAAGGAAAGCCGGAGGGAAAAAGCTTTTTCCCAAAAAGAAAACCCTTAAACCAATTTAAAAAAAAAAAAACAACAAAGGAACCCAAACCCGTTCCCAACATCAATTTTTTTGCAGAGGGGGGTATCCCCCCGGGGGGGGGGGATTGGGGGCCCCCCCGGGGGCCCCCCAAAACCCCCCCCCCCCCCCCCGCCCCCTTAAAACCCCCGAACCCCCCCCAAAAAACCCCCCCCCCCCCCCAAAACCCCTCCAATTCCCTGGGATGGGAAGCCCCCCCCCCAAATCCATCGCCCCCCCAGCCGGCCCGAACCCCGGTGATACCATAGGTTGTGCAGGCCCCCCTTTTTGATGGTAAAAATGCAAATTGGCCCCCCCCCCCCGGGCCAGGGCCCCAAAAAAATGGGCCCCACCCCCCCCCTCCCCCCCCCCCCCGAAATGTAAACCCCCGCCCCCCCGGGAAAGGATTGGGGATGTGGGCCCCCCCCCGGGATAAAGTTTTCCCAGAAGCCCCAGGGGATAAGCCGATAGGCCCAAACCCTAGGGAAAAAACCGCCAGTCCCCAAACCCCTGGCCCCTTTTAGGGGGGGGGAGGGGCCCAACCCCCCCCTTTTGGGGCCCATATATCCCCGTCTTCAGCAAACACATTACAAATTGATTGGGCAAAACAAAAATTCCCCCATGACAGTGGGGGAAAAGGAAGAGGGCCCCCTTGTGAACTTTTTTCCCAAAGGGCATATTTAAAAAAAAGTGGTGGGGGGGTACTCAAAAATTCTGATAAAAACCCCAAAAATTTTGCTATGAGGTAGAGAGGGAGGCTTTTTTTCGGTACAGAAGACACTAAAATCAGGAAAGTGTCATCCACAGGGCCAATGTTTTGTCATATAAGGTATGGTTTCAAAGTGATTCCTGGGCGAAGGGTTTTCGTGGTGGATTGTGAGAAGTCCCCAGGTTTAGCATTTCACGACCCGTTGAAACAGGGCTTTGGTTTTTCTCAGCATTGATAATTTGGACCATTGTGGCAACCCCCACTGATGGTGCTGCCAATTTGCGGGGGGTTTTCAGGGGTTTTCCCGCATTGCTCCCCGAACTTGGGTCCTACACAAAATTCCCATGTGGTGTTAACCCTGTTTTAAAACTTGTTTGGGCAGACAAACAGGGAGTGTGGTTGAAAGCCCCCACCTTTTTTTTTCCCTTCTGAATGTGTGGCAGTTTTCGAAGGAGTCTGGAAACGGGATGAAAAGAAAGGGGGAGATGAGTTTAAGGCCGGCGTCCCCAAAAAGGCTCCAAAGGGGCTACAAGGGGGTGGGCTAAGGATCAGGGCCCCTTTCCCAAAAGGGGTTTTGGGGGCTTTTTGGGGATCCCCAAGGGGTTCTCTCTATGTTTACCCTTGTTGGGCCCTTGGGGCAATTGAAGCGGATACACTAAAAAGTCAGTTTTCCCGGGGCCCAAAACAAAAAGGGGGATGTGGGGAAACCCTTTTTTAGAATTTTGGGTTTTACTCACAGCCCGATTTTTTTCCGCCCCTTCAGGCCCAAACCCCCCCTCTATCCCCCCGTAATTTTCAACACTTTGGGGTGAATATTTTGGGCAAATCAGCCCTTTTGGTTTTGGGGGGAAAAGGGAAAGCCTCAAAACTTTTTCCAGGGACCCTTTTAGGGAGTTAAAGGGGCAGGGGATGTGTTTTTTTGGTTTGGGGCAACAAGAAAAATGGAAGAGGCAAACAGTGAACTTGTTGTGGAGAGTTTTTTCTCCCAGAAAAAAAGATCAAAAAAAGAAACGGAAAGCCCCAAACTCCGGAAATGACCCACCCAAATCCACCCTTTTACTGCAATTTTAGGGCAAGGTCCTTTAATTTTTATTTTGGAAAACAGTTTTGGCAGTAATTTAAAAAGGAGGTTTGCCCGCCAAAGGGAAAACTTTCCTCAGATTTTGGGTTGCCTTGACCCAAACAAAATTTTCTGAGTTGGGGGAAAAAGGAAAAACCCCCTTTCAGCACTGAAGAGTTAAGGGAAGGTGTATTGAGGTTTGATTTACAGAGGGGACTGTCAGCAAAGGGTTTCCCTGACGAGCCCGTTTAGCCTGGCATCCCGTGGGAGAAACCCGAAAAAATCTCCCCTTGGAGGGTTATTTGGTCAGGACAGGAAGGGGGTCACACGACTGATGAGGAGGGAAATGGAAAATTTTATTTCATGGAGCCCGAATTTTACGGGGAGGGAGGAAATTTCTTTCTTCAAAAACGTGCTATCTGCCCTTTACTTGACCTCACACAAAATAAAACCCCCTCACAGATGCTTTTTCCCTGTAATCGGGTTGGCCCTTTTAAATTTTTTCTTTACTCTTTCAACCACCCCGGTTTTCAAAGCGAGCGGAGCTTCCCTGCCTTTTTAAAAATGTGAAAACCAGGCTACAAGCTCCCAAATTTTGCAGGGAAATCCTTGATGCCCTTTAAGGGAATGTGTGTTGAAAAGGACATTTTGGGTGTCCCTTGCAATGACACTGTCCCTTAAAGAATTCGCAAAGACCAACACTTTGTGAGGAAACTGTTGCTGTTTTAAACTTAAATACAGTATTTTGGGAGTTTTATTTGTGAAGTAAATTTTAAATTTTTAAATAACTTTTTCCCCCTTTATCATTATCTTTATTTTATTTTAATTTTAATTATATATTGGGTTTAAAGTGACCCAAAAAATATTATATACCTTGTTTAAAAAAAAATAAAAACATTGAGAGAGAACTGTTTTTTGTTTGTTTTATCTTTTCATGGACTCAAATTCCTCCTCCATATCAGAGTGGCCTGAATTGAATTAAATTCCCGGACTGAGGAAATGGCCACCCGGCCCTGTTCCATGTTCGTGTGTGGGACCAGACACACACTGCACCAAATTAAAAGAGTCAATAAGGCTAAAAAACAGTCCTTCACAGCGGATGTCAGGACAACACACAATGAATGTTAAAATCCCCGACAAGGAGGACACGATCATACTTGGCATAATTTCCGCCAGCAGAACAGGGAAGTCTTTTAAGAAGTCCTTATTGTATTTGGGGGGTCGGTAGATGACAGCACACAGCACCGGATCGGAGGATCCACCTCAAATAAATGTGCCTCAAAACTGGAAGAGGAGGATGAGACGGCGCTGCTTACATTTAACATCACTTTTAGAAACAGTCGCCGTTCCTCCTCCACCGCCCGACGTCCGCGGGGAGTTCAAATAAGAACAGCCAGCGGCAAAAGTTCGATCAGAGGGCTGCACTCACCGGCACCGATCCAGGTCTCTGTCAGGCAGAAGAAATCCAGGCCGCGAGAGTTGAAGAACAATTATTTAAAATACTTATTGTTTGAATACATCATTGTATTTTTCAAAGTTCAGGATAAAAACTTGATCATTCAAATAATTGTATTTTTTGAATGATCAAAACTTATGACCCTGATTTAGCTCCATTTTTCTCCCTCTGATTAAAACGGAGAAGAACGTTCCTGTTGGAATTGCGACATCCCGCCGGCAGGGGGCGCTTTCTGTTTTAAACCACCGCCTTTGATCCCACGAAGAAGAGGAAGGAGACAAGGAACAAGAAAAAGATGGCGCGGAAGTAAACAAAGGTCCCGTCCTCGTGATGTTTGAAGAAGTTTAACTGTGAGAAACTGAAGGTGAGTGAGGACACACCTGGCGCACACCTGTCCTCCGAGAGGCAGAGACACATATAGCTACAGATATATACTTATAGATATAG
>NC_086352.1:3328539-3346781 GCF_036324505.1 Eleginops maclovinus
ACTCACTCACTCACTCACTCACTCAATCAGTCTCTCACTCACTCACTCAGTCTCTCACTCGCTCAGTCACTCACTCAGTCAGTCACTCACTCACTCACTCACTCACTCACGCACTCAATCAGTCAGTCAGTCACTCGCTCAGTCACTCACTCTCTCACTCACTCTCTCACTCACTCACTCACTCACTCAGTCTCTCACTCGCTCAGTCAGTCAGTCAGTCAGTCAGTCAGTCAGTCAGTCAGTCAGTCAGTCAGTCAGTCAGTCACTCAATCAGTCGCTCACTCGCTCAGTCAGTCAGTCAGTCAGTCAGTCAGTCACTCGCTCAGTCACTCAATCAGTCACTCACTCACTCACTCAATCAGTCACTCGCTCAGTCACTCACTCTCTCGCTCGCTCACTCAGTCAGTCACTCACTCAGTCAGTCAGTCTCTCACTCACTCACTCACTCAATCAGTCACTCGCTCAGTCACTCACTCACTCAATCAGTCTCTCACTCACTCACTCAGTCTCTCACTCGCTCAGTCACTCACTCAGTCAGTCACTCACTCACTCACTCACTCACTCACTCACTCACGCACTCAATCAGTCAGTCAGTCACTCGCTCAGTCACTCACTCTCTCACTCACTCTCTCACTCACTCAGTCTCTCACTCGCTCAGTCAGTCAGTCAGTCAGTCACTCGCTCAGTCACTCAATCAGTCAGTCACTCGCTCACTCAGTCAGTCAGTCTGTCAGTCTGTCACTCAGTCAGTCAGTCACTCGCTCACTCAGTCAGTCTGTCACTCAGTCAGTCAGTCAGTCAGTCAGTCAGTCAGTCACTCGCTCACTCAGTCAGTCTGTCACTCAGTCAGTCAGTCAGTCAGTCAGTCAGTCAGTCTGTCACTCAGTCAGTCTCTCACTCGCTCACTCAGTCTCTCACTCGCTCACTCAGTCTCTCACTCGCTCAGTCAGTCAGTCAGTCAGTCAGTCAGTCAGTCTCTCATTCACTCACTCTGTCACTCACACACTCAGTCAGTCAGTCAGTCAGTCACTCACTCACTCACTCACTCACTCACACATAGTGCTGCGTACCGGTACGCCGAACCGGTACTGGACTTGTAAAAAGTTTCGGTTCAAGTCCAGTTAAAACCGGAACGTCGGGAACCAGCACTTGGACTTGCAAAAAAACTAGCACTTATGTACAGTATATTCTCCTTTTTATTCTAAACCATCTAAAACCTTCCATAGATCGAGAAATTTGTGCTGAGAAAAAGATGAAAAACTGTGTGGGTTTCTGATATGGCTGCCATTACTGAACTCACCAAGTCTCGAAAATATTGCAACTGCTCGCGAGATCTGTGTGACGTCAACGGAAGCTAGCGATGTGAAGTACATTTATTGAAGTAAATGTACGACGTGCAAAGAATAAGCACAAGAAGGCCTAGGACTGGCCCGTAACAACTCAACATACAACCCAATTAATACAATGCCTAATTCAAGTTGGAAAAGTGGTTCTCTACCTTAGTGGGACTTCTGGCACTGAGAGGAGGAAGCTAGTCTCTCATAGTCCGGACAGTAGGAGCTGAGTGCCAGCCGTAAGCAGGCCGCGAGGTGATCATCAGTCCTGGTGGATCTGTGTTTTGACTTAATGATGTTCATATGTGAAAAGGCAGACTCACACAAATATGTTGATCCAAAAGGTGCAGTCAACTTCTTGGCAGTTGGTCTGAGGTTGGGGTACTTCTCTTTCTGCATTAGATTCCAGAATTGGACCTTTGTGTCAGGTCTCTTGATTTGAGCTCAGTGTCATTATTTAGTGTGAGGATCTCATTCTCAATAGCACCGCTCTCCAGGTTGAAGAGTGATGCCCCTTTGGACGTTATACAATCCACATCTAGATTCTCCCCAAATGGAAAACTGAGAAAACTGACAACAGGCTCAATGGATGCAAAGTCAGTAAAGCGCCTGTCAAATTCTGACGAGAGGCTTTGCACTTGATCATCATAACGTGCACTCTCGAGCTCCGCACAGTCTTTGCCCTGACGCTTAAGTTCTGTGTCCATGTGTGGAGAGTTCTGCAGATCTCACTGTTGCAGCCTGCTTGATAGCAGCAGCAGCAACTTGCTGTTAAAGGAGTTCACGGAGCTGATCATGTTGATGATGTGTTTGTTCTTACCCTGCAGCTCTAGATTCAAGTGATTGAGCTTGTCAGTCAGATCAGTAAGAAAGGCTGAATCCAAGAGCCACTGACTGTCTTCTAGCTGTGCACACTCAGCATGGTTTGAACGTTTCAGAAGTCTTTAATTTCAGGGAACAATTCAGAAAACGTTCCATAAATGTACCTCTGCTGAGCCGCCTTACGTCTGTGTGCAGCAGCAGATCTGTGTGTTCTGCACCGGTCTCCTCCAGTTGCACACGGAATAATCGCCTCTGCAGACTCCTGGCCCGAACAGAACAGGCCATCTTGTTAGCCACATCCATCACGTCCTTCATATCTAAAATCTTCCTTGCTGGTGAATTATACAATGGTAATTCAGGAAATCCGGGAAAGATTCAGACTGTTTGCACAATCCAATGAACCCAGCAGTACGTCCAATCATTGCTGGAGCCCCATCGGTTGTAATGGAGACGAGTTTGAAGAGGGGCAACTTGCTCTCACTAACGAATTCCATAAAAACCTGAAACATGTCTGTGCCTCGTGTGTGCCCTCTCAGAGGCAGCTCTTCTTTTACACTCATATTGTCTAATGAACACACACAGCTGAGCCACATCCACAGCATCAGTGGATTCATCGACTTGCAGAGAAAAACACTCACATGAGTCAACATCATTCCTCAATTGCTGTTCAACATCCTCCGCCATTCCCTGGCATCGCCGTGTAACAGAATCTCCTGATAGCTGCACATCCTGAACAGCAGACACAATCTCCTTTCGATTTTTAAAATCGGCAGAAAGCGCATCCTCGGCTTCCATGAACGCTTCACAATCTCCCCATCCTCGAAAGATGTCTTTCCTTTTGCAAGAACACCACAGACACGATAAGAAGCTGTGGTTGCAGCCTTACTCGTGGTATTGGGCCTGGTAAAAATGGACTGTTGTGCTGCTAGCTGACTTTTCATTTCCTTGACTTTTCGGGCGTGCAGTGGAGATTTAGCTGGACAGTTCGTATCGTAGCTCTTGTGGACCGTCTTGAAATGCCGCTCCAAATCCCCTTTCTTTGGTAAAGCCACATTTGCATTGCAGATAAGACAGATGGACTTGGCATTGGAATACACGAAACAATAATCCTCCTCCCACTCTGAAGGAACATGAGAAGTTTTAGATGTTGTAGCTTCTGCCGCCATGGGAGTATCCACTCGCTCTAGTCAAGCTTCTCGTGCCCTTCCGTGTCCTTAGTTAGAACCTAGCAACCATACCCTGCGTGCAGATAGACAGAAGCGCGTGAGATGTTTGATTATGTCTGATCTACCTTACTACAGCTGTACACATCTACACACTGCTTCACGCCATCAGCAGTTCATGGTGCCTATTTAAGAGGTTTGAAGTTGGAAGTTTTAATGTAGCCCTATTTTACACAACAGTAGGAGGATAGCCTACACACAACATTTTCTCACGATCGACTGGAACTCAGCCCGCGATCGACTGGTAGACCGCGATCGACTGGTTGGGCACCCCTGCTCTACGACGTCATGTAAACACAATGCCGCGGGGCTTTAAATCCAGTAAGGCGTGGGATCATGTGACGAAACTGCCGCTAGATACTGCCAAGTGTAACCTGTGCGGGAAAGTGATCAAGTGCGCTGGGGGAACATCGAACATAGCGAGGCACTTGAGGCGAAACCACAGAATAGAAACTACTCCACATGCAGCCTCAGCTACATTGGCGGTGATGTTTGGCGAGCAAAATAACAAGGATCGAGGTAAACTGAGCAATACTTTTGGAAAACAGGCTTTAATTTTAAACAGGCTTTCATTTTAAACAGGCTTTCTAAGCTTTATATTATAAGATATATTAGCAGCAGCATCGGGACTAGCCGACTAGGGCGTTTATTCAGCCTCATCTTCTCTTGTGCGGGGAGCTTTGGGTTCGGTTACTTTAGTTTGGTGAATGAAATACAGGTTTGAACTTTGTAGTACACTAGTGGTTTACTGTAGTTGATGTCGGAAATGTAGACACAAAGGACAGGAGCAGGGAACACAATACACCGGACGAGTTGATTATGTGTTTATTTTCCATTGATAATTAGATTACAATAAGTTCACTTTAGTTACTCACACAAGCCATGGGTATAAGTCCGGACCTGAACCTGAACCTCTGGACTTGAGTCCGGACCTGAACCTGAATGTGAGTCCACGTACGCAGCACTACTCACACTCACTCATACACTCACTCTCAGTCAGTCAGTCACTCACTCACTATATGGTGTGTGTTCCTGACGCCCTGGTCTGTGTCTGACAGGAGTTTCAGCTGCAGGCACTCACTGCACTCTGCAGACAGAGGGACAGAAGAAGAAGAAGAAGAAGAAGGAGGAGGAAGTCCTGCTGACCCTGGAGGTGAGACAGACAGACAGACAGACAGACAGACAGACAGACAGACAGACAGGTGAATGATACTATAATGTCAGACTCTGCAGAAGAAGGAGCAGCAGAGCTCTGAGGAGGAGGAGGAGGAGGAGGAGGGAGAGGAGGAGGAGAAGAAGAAGAAGAAGAAACAGGATGAAGAGGAGGCCGAGGCAGAAGAGGAGTACGATGAGGAAGAGTTTGAGGAGGTGAGACACTCCCCTATCAATCATTTCAGGAGACACCTTCACACGTTTTTGTGTGTGTGTGTTAATCCCCTGCTTCCTGTCTGCAGGAGACAGATTACATCATGTCGTACTTTGACAACGGAGAAGAGTTCGGAGGAGACAGTGACGAGAACATGGACGAGGCTGTTTACTGAACACACACACACCGTCCAGAAAAACTTTTAAAACTGTGTGTGTGTGTGTGTGTGTGTGTGTGTGTGTGTGTGTGTGTGTGTGTGTGTGTGTGTGTGTGTGTGTGTGTGTGTGTGTGTGTGTGTGTGTGTGTGTGTGTGTGTGTGTGTGTGTGTGGCGGTTCTTTGATTTTATACGTCTGAAGGGTTTGTTATATTCTGTATCTAATGTGTGATGCTCGTTGTTTGTAGTAAAATAAAGTGCAGCGTCATGAAGGGGTCGACTTGTTCTTTGTGAGTGTGTGTTCTCCTGCTGCTCCTGAAGACTCATGTTTCAGACAGGAAGTGGTTCACAGTTCTTCCCCCCCCCCACCGACGGTTTTGTTCCGACGGTTGTTGTGTAGCGGGGTTCTACTTCATACCTCCACAAACACAGGCATAGTCGGAGGAGTAGTGATGTTATTTTATTTTGCCGGTCTCCCAAAGTGAAAAACAACTATTTACAACACAAAAATGAAAATAGTGGAAAAAGACTGGAAACATCAACAGTTTACCCTGTAACAAGTATTCACCACCAATGGAGTTCCTCATTAACTCTGACATATCATCACGCTTACACCAACTCTCACTGGGCTTTACAGGTGCTACCTGCTCGGTAGCTTCCCCAGACTGAACCCCGTCCCAGGCCAAACCAGCCCCTTTTAACTGTATAGCCCCTCCCACTGGGCTTAACTTTCTCATACCACCAATAGTTTCATCTCGCAAGCGCGCGAGAATTCACTACTTAACCGGGAGAAATGGTGCGCCCCGTCTTGCCAGCCACTCTTGCCGGAAGAGGAGACGGTGGTGCATATGCCTCCCGCACTTGAAGAAATGTCCGTCTAAAATCAGGTTTGTGTAAATGTATGCTTAAATGCAACGAGAACGGCCAAGTGTGCACCCATGGTCGCGCTACTAACACCGAGGAGAAAACAGTTATAATAGTGAGGTTTGTCAACCAAGCATGCAAGAACGGAAGGGAACAGGGAATGTGTGTGAATGTGAACGTGTATGTGTATGTGTGTGTGTATGCGCTGCAGCATGTGACAGAGCCGGTCAGTGACAGAGCCGCTCCGTCACACGACGGTTCTGTTCATATAGTTGTGTTCCGACGGTTGTGTTCCGACGGTTGTGTTCCGACGGTTTTGTTCATATAGTTTTGTTCCGACGGTTCTGTTCCGTTCCGATGGTTCAAAAGCCAGGCGGGAGCCATCAAAAGGGTCCACATAAGGTTCCAAGTGGGGAGCTGTGGCAGGCAGGGAGCTAGTATTCCTGGGGCTAGCAGGCCGGGAAACAAGTTTTGCCTCACCGCTTCCAAAAAACTGCTCCACCCACTCGGGTAATAAGTCTCTTAGCCTCGAACACATCTCCATGCGTGCCTCGGCCATGATGGCATGCCTCGCCTCTGTACTGGAGGCGTATCGACAGTCATTTTTAGGCAAGTTAGATTATAAATTACCTCATAGAGGCTGTCTGCTGGGTCCATCTTTTGGTCAGTTCGTTCAGTCAGGGTTTGGGGAAATAGGACCCAAGTGCAGCAACAAGGGAGGCAGATATGGGTACAAACAAGAGGCGAGCTTTATTCCAAAGCTGTTTTACAAAAATCCAAAGTTAGGTAAAGTCCAGGGCATGAAAAACACTTGATGTGAACACATGAAGACGATAACGAACTGACAGAGAACACAAGGGAAAGCAGGACTAAATACAAAGACACTAATCACAACATAAGCCACAGCTGGGGAGGGGAGGCAGAAACATGAGGGCAACAGGTGACAACAATGAAACAATCAGACACAAGGAAAACCAAAAGACAGGAAGTAAAACCAGCACAACAGAGGGAAAACATTTCAAAATAAAACAGGAAACAGACAGAAAACAAGGATCATGACAAAACTATGCTAACCTCAGTATGCTAACAGCAGTAGCATAGCTATGCTAACATCAGTATGCTTACATCAGTAAACTATGCTAACATCAGTATCATAGCTATGCTAACATCAGTATGCTTACATCAGTAAACTATGCTAACATCAGTATGCTTACATCAGTAAACTATGCTAACATCAGTATCATAGCTATGCTAACATCAGTATGCTTACATCAGTAAACTATGCTAACATCAGTATCATAGCTATGCTAACATCAGTATGCTTACATCAGTAAACTATGCTAACATCAGTATCATAGCTATGCTAACATCAGTATGCTTACATCAGTAAACTATGCTAACATCAGTATGCTAACAGCAGTAAACTATGCTAACCTCAGTATGCTAATAGCAGTAAACTATGCTAACATCAGTAGCATAGCTATGCTAACATCAGTATGCTAACATCAGTAAACTATGCAGTCTGAGCGCTGCACAATAGCTGCCCACTGCTCGTAGTACTAGGATGGGTTAAATGCAGAGGACTAATTTCACTGTGTGTGATCTGCTCTGTGTGTGTGTGTGTGTGTGTGTGTGTGTGTGTGTGTGCTCTGCTGTGTGCATGTATGTGACAATAAAGAGGGTTTCATCCTCCGATTCTAATCTATCTACAGGGATTCAGAAGCATAGTTACCCAGCTGCAGGGAGCTCGAAGCCGAAGCTGAAGCGGTAGTGTTAGTGCGGCTGCAGCAGGAAGCAGCCGTCTGACTCTGAGACAACAACAACAACAACAACAAAAATACATTCATACAGATATTATACCTTTAACTATGTGTCTCTACACCGAGTGTATCTTCAAGCTTTCTAAACACGTCTATAGAGTATTTACTGATCATTTAAATGATACCATTATTATTCCATAATGAAGAGGGTCATAGTACTGAGATATAAAATATCAAACATCTTTCACGGAAATAACTCGAGTCAATAATAATGATAATAATAATATATGAATATTCTAAACTCGAATGTAAATAGAGTTCATATCTCATATTTAACATCCTTTAAAGTGTATAGCTGTCGGTCTGGGCCTACTTCTCAGCAGCCCCTTGCTACGACTCTGCGTTGTGTTGTGCGTGTTTGATGGACAAGGAGATTCGGTTGTTGTCTTTAACCGAAACTGTGGCGTATTTATTCCTCTGCATCTAATACCAAAACGCCAAAAAAACCCAAAAATTGGGGGGGGAAAAAACCCACAACATGCTGAGGTGTGGGTGAGTTCCACAAGGGGGGTAAAAAAGGGGCTTCCGGGTTTTGCCTTAAAACCCAAAACCCGAAAACAAAAAGAAAAAACATTAAATGGAATATTTTCCCTTGTTTCCCTTTAGTTATATAAACAAAACACAAACAGGATCTCAAAAACAAAAAACTCTCCTCACTTTCCACAAAAACCCTGGGGGAAGGGGGGTTGAACCCGGTTTGGGGTTTCCTGGGGTGGACTTAAAAAAACCCATTTCCCTCCCCGGTTTTTGTGTTCAAAAAACGTGACATTAAAAAAGGGAACAATTCAATAAAAGGGGGGTTATTGGGGGGGGGAATCTTCCCTTTTTTTTTATATACCGTACTTTCACCCCCCTTCCTAATTTCCCAAAATCCTCCTTTCCCAACATCCGGGGCAGGGGACATTAACATTTTTAAAAACTCACTTCACTAAAATCCCCATCTTCCCCCCTCACTAAAAGCTCCTTTTTAAACATTCAAAAAACAAAAAAGGGTGTAAACCCTTAGTCCCCCTTAGAATTTCTTGGTCCTGACACCAATCCCCCGGGCACTTCCCAAACCTCCGTGCACAACAAAACAGACTTCCTTCAGTGAACATTAAAACGTTAAAAAAAAAAAAGGGGGAACAAAAAAAAAAAAAACACCAAAAAAGAAAACCAAAAAAAGAAGAAATAAAAACCCCTTTAAAACGGGTAAAAAACGGGATTCACTGAAAGTTTAAAACCCCCCAGTGGCCCCTCTCCTTGTCCTTACAAAACGGCACCTTTAACAACCCCGAAAGCACGTTTCCACCCCCCGGTGTCTTTTGGGGGGTATTTTTCCCCGGCCCTTTTAAAGTGCAGAAAAAAACTGGGGACATCCCCGTGAAACCTCGCACTGGCTTTGCAACTCTGGTTTTTCCCGGTCTAATTGGCCCCGCTTGGTCGGCCTGTGCTTTCGGAAACTTGAATACACCCCAAAATTCAACTATTTCGTCTTATCACCTTCGTCAAGGCCCCAAACCCCATTCTTCCCCCCCACTCAGGGGCCCATCCCCACCCCAACCCTTTTCTACCAAAGTTTTAAAATCCTCCACCCAACCCTCCTCGCTCAAACTTCCCTCTCCCCCGCATTCCTTAAAACTTATCAAATATCCGGTAATTGCATCACTACCTTTGTCTTTCCTTTATCTTCCAAACAGGAACTTGGGGTGGGTTCTTCCCACCTAAGCTTTGGGGCCCCAAAACTTTCCCAATTTCTTTTTTCCCCTCTCCTTTTTTCAAAACTCCTCCCCCCTCACCCCTTATCTTTCTTTACCCTTTTCTCTTTCTTTCCCCTTTTCATTGCTTTCAAAAATTCTCTGTTTTCATAACAAAACTTTTCTCTCCTTAAAAACCCTTTTTAACTTTTCCCCAAAAATAGGGGACCCGGAACCCGCCCCAAAAATTAAGGGGAACCCTTACCGGCCCATAAAACTTTCGAAAAAAAATTTTTCCCACCCCCCCAGGGCAGGAAACGGAAATCCCCCCCCAGGTCCTTTTTAAATCCCTCCCCCCCCCCATGGGGTGGTAGGTGGGTGTGGTTCTTGGAGACACCCGAGTTTTAACATTTCTGCGATGAGTCATGCTCAAAGTTGGCCCTTGATCTGTATGTTGCCCCCCGCAAACCCATACACACAGAAGATTACCCCCAAAACTTCTTAGAATTTGTTTTGTTGTTGGTTTGTGCAGGGAAGGCGTGGGCTAACTTTAAAGTGATCTGCCCAGGACAAAAAACATCTATGAACGTGCGCATCTTCCGCAATTTCCCAGAAACCAAACACATAGTTCCTAGGAGCGGTGGTCCTGTACTTTCAAGGGAGCCTGGCAAAGACCCCGGTTCTTGGCCAGGATGCACCTTGGCGCACTTCACATAGTCCTTATTTGGGTGCTCCTTCTAGGCCAGAAGAAGCTTGTCTTGTCGGTAAATCGTTCCGCCGCCTTGATGCCCGGCCCAAGCTGTAACCACGAAAGGGCCCTTGTATACCAGTTTTGGGGCAAGAAAAACTGGCCCTTCTTTTTGCTCGGGGACCTTTGGGTGACTTTAAAGAGCACTCCATCATGACATTAGCTCTCCCCGCTTGTTAGTCCCCAGGCATTTGGGCCCAGCCGCTCCTCCCCCTTGAGGGTCTTCTCTGTCGACTCAGAAAAGGCATGTTAGGGGCCCAGGGTCAACCCCGGGTTGTTCGGAGCTTTTCCGGGGGAAAGGCGGGAGCAGTTCCCCGGTGGACAAGGTGTTGAACGACGGATAAACCTGTCCCCCGGACTCGCAGCGCATCCCAGTGGTCATGGAATCAAGGACAGCTTTCCCATGTTGTTACACAGGGGGGCGGGGAACAATGGGATGAGCCCACAGCCCTTGTTTTGACCTTTTTGTCCGCTAACTGGCCTTTAAGCAAAAAACACCCTAAACCCTTTTCTCCCAATTTCATCAGTTTCGGCAAAGATTGCCATAGGATTGTAACAATTTTAAACGCCCAAAACTTTTCTTGGCAAAGGGCCCGACTAAAGCATCAGCCAATACGTTCTTGGTTTCCTGCAATGTGCTTCAGACTGAAATTTAAGGAGCAGCTTTGCGACCACGTTGTTCGCAGGCGTCGATTTTGGGGTTGTCATTATGTATGTGAGTGGATTATTGTCCCTCCATACTGTGAAGGGAAATTGCCCCTTTGCCCCCTGGGGGTGAATTTTTCACACACACTCCACTTTAAGCCAAAAACTCAAGCCGGTGAGCGGAAATTCTTTTGAGAGTGCTCAGTTTCTTTCTTGCGAAAGCTATGGGCGGGTTTACTTTCACCCCGCTGCTACTTGTGACAACCCTGCGCCAAACCCCCCCAAGGAACATCATTGACGAAACAGGGGACGTGAGAAATCAGGATGTGCAAGGAAAACAGTCCAGCAGACTTTCTTTAAACTGTCAAAGGGATGTCAATCTGGAGTCCCATAGGTTTTAGTTTTCCCGAAAGTTCCCGCCTTTACATTCCTTTTACTTTATCCTTCCCCTTCTCTTTTTTCAGAGTCAGGAAAGGTCTTGGGAATGGAAAGCAATTTGGGGTGAAGGCTGGTAGAAGGGAAACATGCCCAAAAAGGATTTGGGGGCCCCTTATGGGGTTCATCCGTCATCTTCCAGAGATCAGATTGGCATGGGTTTTGACTCCACCTTTTTGGGGGGGGAAAAGTCTCCGCCGCCATTTGTATTTGAAGAAACTTGGGAAGAAGATGCTGGTGAATTTTAGGGGGGGGGCTCAAATTGGGTTGTTTCTCGCAGGCGTGGAAGACGACCTCCATCTTGTAGGGCCCCCTCTTCAGTTGATGCGAAAAAAAGCAAGTCATCCAAAAAAAACATATAAGCTGCTGAAGTTATGTCCCCAAATAAATTTTAGCATCGGATAAATGAGGGAGGGGTTTGCACGTCCCTGCGGCATCCCTTTTTACTTTGCAAAACCAAACGGGTGTGGGAAGGTTTGTTTTTTTTGTCCCTTCGCCCTGGGGGCATTTTGAAACCGGACTTTTCCTGCCTGAAGAAAGGGGTTCCCCCCAAGGAGAAGCAGTTACTGATGTGGAAAAAGGGGGGCGTCCTTGAGTGTTTTCGCTTCAACACCGGAAACGGTGCAATCCCCCAAGTTTCCGTCCTTCTTTTCCCTCCATCACCCCTTGAGGCATACTCCCCCAGGTTTCCGAATACCCTTTTTCCCCCCTTCGTAAATTGACGTTGTTTTGGGAGTGACGGGGGGGTACTCTCCCGGGAAGGAAGGCAGGATGGGCGATCATCGGGAAGCAATGCGGTGGACAAACCCTTTGCTCCCCGCAGTCCCCTTTTTATGCTTGGAGAAACATCGTTGTAACATCGAGAGTTGGCAAAATTCTCCTTCCCTGTGGGTATTTCAAGGGTTTTATTCAAGTTTTTTAAGGGCCAAAAATCCGAGCCTGTTCGAGATCGAAGGCTGGTTGGTGTATGGGCTTCCCGGGACGCTTGTCAACCCCGACTAGAGCCCTTTGGGGGGTCAAAATCCTCAGCTAAGCAGGGGGACATCGCCAGTTTACAGTTCCCCTTTAGATAACTGTCATCAGACAGATTGGGGCCTTTTTTGGGGACCCACCCTTTACCCCACAAGGGGGTCACGATCCAGCCAACCCTGATGTTATGGCATGGACTTAGATGGGTCGGCTCAATATCAAAGTGCTTCCAGGTGACATGGGAGTACGTTAGGAAACTTACCCCAAACTGGTGTTCTTGCATTGCTGGAGAGTGAAACTGTTCAGCTTGCGTGCCAATTTTGTCTGGTACTCCTAACCCTCCCAAGGGAGTGTTCGCCCTGAGGTCCAAAAAATGTTAACCTGGGGATGAGGGAAAAAACTGCAAACGGGGAAAACCCCAGTAATCTCACTGTTTTAACTTGCGCAGAGAAACTTGATCACTTTGTCCAATGATGAGATCACTCGCTGGCTGGACCACAAAGAACTGGAAACGATGCAGCCTTTCCCCAAAACCTTCAGTTCAACTTCGTACATCACTTCGGTTTTAGTGAGTTTTTTCCCCACACCCCCAAAAAACCAATTCCTAGCTCGGTCTGGTTTGACAATATTTTTCCTCGCATCTTTTCCACTTCTTCTTCACTGAAAGTAAGGCCATGGAAACCGAATCAGCATTCCCTGCATCTGGAATTATTTTTCACATTTACTGGAGCAAAATACTCATCAAATTGGGGCACTCTATCGTGTTCGGTATTATCATCACACCGCCGTGCTGCACCGCACAACTTCACATAACACTGTTTATATTCACGTCATCCGAGGGTTTTTTTGTCCTCACCCCACTCCCCTCCAAATGCGGGGCCCTCAGTTTAAAGGGTGTGCCTCGGGGGAATGTGCGGCCTGGCCTCCCGTCCGGGAGTGTAACTCTGACATCTTTTTTTTAAAGACCAGGCTTAAAAAAGCAAGACAGGGCTCCCGCCGGGAGTGGCTAGGTGGGGTGTTCCATAGACTTGCAAACCTTGCAGTGTTTTCTTGATCGACGGGTGCTCCCACATCGGCTGGTTGTTTTGAGCCATCGGGTGGTGTTCTGACCCCGCCCGGCTGTTTGAGAGTGTGCGGTCAAGAGGCCAAAAAAAAAGTCTTTTAGGCAAATTTCCCTCAAAGGGAGCAGATTTGGGCATTCCCTTTATGGCAGGGGGCAACACTGGGGAAAGGTAGGCATAGACACCCCTTTTAACACAGGTTTTGAACAGAGCTGCCCAGCTTGCTGCGCTGGGGCGGTTTTGGGTTGGGGGTTTAGTGTTCCTCATTTGATTGATAACGGTCAAAGGCTCCTGTTTTCCCCAGCTGTTGATTCTCTGGCGCTTTGAAAAGCAACACTGAGCAGGGGGGGGGGGGCTGGACAATACTTTACAAAATCATGGTTTTCTTCCCCAGGGGACATCAATAGTCTCCCCTGTTGCTAAAAACCCTTCAGCTCATCAACAGCTTTGTTAAAGGGGTCCAGACTCGACAGGGTCCTCTCCTCTACAGGCACAGTGCTGTAGAAGTCTGCAAGGGGCATACTCGAACATGACACACCACCAAAATGCTGTTTCAATATGTCAGTTATAACTTTTGGGTTCTCGTGAGGCTTCAATAATGGATTGCTACGGAGCGTTATCTTCACAATGTCTCTGGCTTTGCCCATTAATCTAGTCAACATCTCCTGATGCTGCTCACCCAGCTGTATGCTCCTCTTCCCAAGTACATGTCCATGAGCTCCTCCCACTCATGCACTGAGAGCTTGTCAGGGTGGAGGTGAGAACTGGGGAACCTCCATTGTCTGGAACAATAACTGGACGGGTGTAGCTGGGCGCTGGCGACATCATGTCGCCTGGACTTGCAACTGAAGTAATTAAACAGCTGCGCCCCCCTCCCCAAAAGAGTTAAACAGCGGTGCACCCCTCCCAAAAGAGTTAAACAGCGGTGCACCCTCCCAAAAGAGTTAAACAGCGGTGCACCCCTCCCAAAAGAGTTAAACAGCGGTGCACCCCTCCCAAAAGAGTTAAACAGCGGTGCACCCCTCCCAAAAGAGTTAAACAGCGGTGCACCCCTACCCAAAAGAGTTAAACACGGTGCACCCCTCCCAAAAAGAGTTAAACACGGTGCACCCCTCCCAAAAGAGTTAAACAGTCGGTGCACCCCTCCCCAAAGAGTTAAACAGCGGTGCACCCCTCCCAAAAGAGTTAAACAGCGGTGCACCCCTCCCAAACAGTTAAACAGCGGTGCACCCCTCCCCAAACAGTTAAACAGCGGTGCACCCCTCCCAAAAGAGTTAAACAGCGGTGCACCCCTCCCAAAAGAGTTAAACAGCGGTGCACCCCTCCCAAAAGAGTTTAAAACGCGGTGCACCACCTCTCCCAAAACAGTTAAACAGCGGTGCACCCCTCCCACAACCAGAAACATTTTGAACAGCTTCCCATTACATTGAAAAGGTTAGGGTTACACTCGACAACAACATCATAAACAACAACGACATCAAGTAGAATACACACTCTGACAACAACATCAATAAACAACAACAACATCAGAGTGAGAATACACACTCTACAACAACATCAATAAACACACAACATCAGAGTGAGAATACACACTGACAACAACATCAATAAACAACAACGACATCAGAGTGAGAATCACACTTGACAACAACATCAATAAACAACAACAACATCAGAGTGAAATACACAGACATCTGACACACAACATCAATGATAGAACAACAACAACACATCAGAGTGAGAATACACACTCTGACAACAACATCAATAAACAACAACACATCAGAGTGAGAATACACACTCTGACAACAACATCAATAAACAACAACGACATCAGAGTGGGGAATACCACACATCTGCAACAACAACATCAATAAAACAACAACAACATCAGAGTGAGAATACACACTCTGACAACAACATCAATAAACAACAACGACATCAGAGTGAGAATACACACTCTGACACAACATCAATAAACAACAACAACATCAAGTGAGTGAGACATACACACACTCTGAATACAACTACAACATCAATAAACAACAACGACATCAGAGTGAAAATACACACTCTGACAACAACAAAAAACAACAACAACATCAGATGGAAATACACACCCTGACAACAACATCAAAAAACAACAACACTAAGTGAGAATACACATTGCAAAAAACATCAAAAACAAAACAACATCAGGGGTGAGAAACACACTCTGAAAAAATTAAAAAAAACAATAGAGGGGGGTTCTGAAACAAAATAAAAAACCCAATCAGAGGAGAATACACACCTGACAACAACACAATAAACAACAACAACTCAGAGTGAGATACACACTCTGACAAACATCAATAAAAAACAACAATCAGGTGAGAATACACACCGACAACAACAACATCAATAAAAACAACGACATCAGAGTGAGAATACACACTCTGACAACAACAACATCAATAAAAAAAAACAACACACAAGTGAGAATACACACTCAAAAAACAACATCAATAAACAACCACATAAAGGTGAGATAACACTCTGATCAAAACATCCAATAAACACAAACTCAGAGTGAGAATCCCTCGACAACAAAAATTCAATAAACAAAACACATAGAGTGAGAATACACACTCTGACAACAACTCATAACAAAAGAATAGAGTGAGAAAAATTGAAAAAAAAAATAAAAAAAAAAGAATAGAGGGGGAAATAAACTCTGAAACAAAAAATAAAAAAAAGAATAAGGGAAATAAACACCTGACAAAAACACAATAAACAACAACGAATCAGAGTGAAAATCACACTCTAAAACAACATAAATAAACAACAACAAATCAAAGGAGAACACACTCTACAAAACAACCAATAAACAACAACAACATCAAGGAGAATAACACTCTGACAACAACATCATAAACAACAACACATCAGATGAGAATACACACTCGCAACAACATAAATAAACAACAACAACATCAAGTGAAAAATACACACCTACAACAACACAATAAACAACAACACATCAGAGTGAGAATAAACACTCTACAACAAATCAATAACAACAACAACATCAGATGAAAATACCACCGACAACAACATAAATAAAAAAACAACAACATCAGAGTGAAATACACATCTGAAAACAAACATCAATAAAAAACAACACATCAGATGAGAAACACACTCTACCAACAAAAACAAAAAACAACAACAACACAGAGTGAGAAAACACACTCTGAAACAACATCAAAAAACCAAAACAATCAAGTGAGAATACACACCTGACAACAACATCAATAAACACAACCATCAGGTGAAATACACACCCCCGACAAAAACCATCAATAAACAACAACGACACAAGTGAAAACACCTCTGACAACAACAACATCAAAAACAACAACACATCAAGGAATACACACTCTGACAAAAAACACAATAAACAACAAACAAAGTGAAATCCCAAAAATCTGACAACAACATAAAAAACAACAACACACGGGTAAACACACTCGCCAACACAATAAACAACAACCTCTGAAATACACACCCGAAAACAACAAAAAAAACAAACAACGCATCAGAGGGAAATACACACTCTACAAAAACACAATAAACAACAACAAACATCAAGTGAAAAATAAAACACTCGACAACAAAACAAAAAAAAAAACGACATCAATGAAACACACCGACAACAACATCAAAAAACAACAACACATCAGGGGAGAATACACCTCTACAAAACATCAAAAAACAACAACGACATCAAGTGAAATACCCACTCTGACAACAACTCAATAAACAACAAAAACACAGAGGAGAATAAACACTCGAAAAACAACATCAATAAACAACAACGACATCAAAGTAAATACACACTCTGACAACAACATCAAAAACAACAACAACAAAGTGAGAATACACACTCGCAACAACACAAAAACAAAAACAACATCAATAGAATACACACCTACAAAAACATCAATAAACAACAACAACACAGAGTGAATACACACTTGACAACAACACAATAAAAAACAACACATCAAGTGAAATACACCCCTGAAAACAACATCAATAAACAACAACACATCAAGTGAGAATACCCTCTACAAAAACAAAATAAACACAAAAACATCAATGGAATACACACTCGACAAAAACCATCAATAAACAACAACGCCATCAAGTGAAAACACCCTGACAACAACAACATAAACAACAACACATCAGAGGAGAATACACATCTGAAACAACAACATCAATAAACAACAAACCCATCAGAGTGAAAATCACACTCTGACAACAACACATAAACAAAAACAACATCAAGTGAGAATACACACCTGACAACAACATCAAAAACAACAACGACATCAGGTGAGAATACCACCTGACAACAACAACATCAAAAAACAACACGACATCAATGAGAAACACACCCCCAACAAAAACAAAAAACAACAACACATAGAGGAGAATACACCCTCTGAAAACAACATCAATAAAACAACAACATCAAGTAAAAATACCCCTCTGAAACAACAACATAAATAAACAACAACAACATCAGAGTGGAATACACACCCCGACAAAAACATAATAAACAACAACAACATCAGAGTGAAAATACACCCCTCTACAACAAAAAATCAATAAAAAACAACAAACAAGTGGAATACACACTCTACAACAACAACAAATAAACAACAACAACACAAGTGAAATAAACACTCTGACAAACAAAAACAATAAACAAAAACAACACAAGTAGAACCACTCGAAACAACATCAAAAACAACAACAACATCAGATGAAAAAACACACCTACAAAAAAAAAATCAATAAACAACAACACATCAAGTGAGAAAACACACTCTGACAACAACACAATAAACAACAACAAACATCAGAGTGAAAATACACACTGACAAAAACAAATAAACAACAACAACATCAAGTGAATACACACTCGAAAACAAAAAACCAATAAACAACAAAAACATCAGTAGAAACACACTCTGACAACCAACATAATAAAAACAAAAACCTCAATAAACAACAACATCAGGAAATACACACTCTACAACAAAAAAACCAAAAAAAACAACAACTCAGAGGAGA
>NC_086352.1:3347281-3352281 GCF_036324505.1 Eleginops maclovinus
TTGTTTTTTTTGTTGTTTTTTTTTTACTTTATATATTTATATTTGATTTAGCTCAATGTTGTTAGCAGTAAAGTTACCCTCAGCTGCCGCTAGGGTTGCGTCACTACGTTACTGTGGCAACGTGGATCCCGAGGAGGAGACACATAAAAGTCTCCCTTTGTTTATTGTCACCTCGTTTGTTGTTGTTGTGTTTTTTATTGAGAGTTGCTTGTCCTTAATGTTTTAGTTTGTCTTACCTTCAAATTTCTGAAAAGCTATAAGCGTATTACGAGATAAGAATAACCGATCGAGTTACTTTAAAACATAGAACTACATAGACCACAATGCAACGCAACATGGTGCCAGCCAATGGGAGGTGCAACTGGTCTTTCGGGCAATCAGAGAGCGGCGGGAAGTTTCAAACTGCAGACCGGAAGCAGCAGCTCGCGGACAGTTTGAGGGAAAAACTTTTGAACGATTATAGGATTAGACGTTAAACCGGAGAAACAGAGACCAGGGTTAAATTACCGGGGAGATAAAGAGGGTGGAGAGGCTGAAGAGAGAGAGACAACCGGGGCAAGAAGGAGAGGACATGGCGGACTCAACGGACGCTGTGAGAGAAACGGTTTACTTTATATACTTTATATATACCTGTTTACTTTATATATACCTGTTTACTTTATATACTTTATATCTACTGTTTACTTTATATATACCTGTTTACTTTATATACTTTATATATACCTGTTTACTTTATATATACCTGTTTACTTTATATACTTTATATCTACCTGTTTACTTTATATATACCTGTTTACTTTATATACTTTATATATACCTGTTTACTTTATATATACCTGTTTACTTTATATACTTTATATATACCTGTTTACTTTATATACTTTATATATACCTGTTTACTTTATATACTTTATATTATACCTGTTTACTTTATATACTTTATATATACCTGTTTACTTTATATACTTTATATATACCTGTTTACTTTATATACTTTATATATACCTGTTTACTTTATATATACCTGTTTACTTTATATATACCTGTTTACTTAATGTTGTGTGTGTGTGTGTGTGTGTGTGTGTGTGTGTGTGTGTGTGTGTGTGTGTGTGTGTGTGTGTGTGTGTGTGTGTGTGTGCGCGCGCGCGCGCGTTTGTGTGTAGATGAGCGACTGACAGCAGAGCAGATGGATGAGCAGAGAATTCAGAGCGTTGCCTATCAGTACCTCTGCAGACTAGAGGAGGCCAAGAGGTGAGACTTTTCCTCCTCCTCTCTCCCTCTTCTTCCTCTCCCCTATGTGCCTCCCCTGTGTGTCTCACCTGTGTTCCTCCCCTGTGTGTGTCCCCTGTGTGCCTCCCCTGTGTTTCTCCCCTGTGTTTCTCACCTGTGTGCCTCCCCAGTGTTTCTCCCCTGTGTGTCTCCCCTGTGTGCCTCCCCTGTGTTTCTCACCTGTGTGCCTCCCCAGTGTTTCTCCCCTATGTGTCTCCCCTGTGTGCCTCCCCTATGTGTCTCCCCTGTGTGCCTCCCCTGTGTTTCTCACTTGTGTGCCTCCCCTGTGTGTCTCCCCTGTGTGCCTCCCCTGTGTGTCTCCCCTATGTGTCTCCCCTGTGTGCCTCCCCTATGTGTCTCCCCTGTGTGCCTCCCCTGTGTTTCTCACTTGTGTGCCTCCCCTGTGTGCCTCCCCTGTGTGCCTCCCCTGTGTGTCTCCCCTGTGTGCCTCCCCTGTGTGTCTCCCCTGTGTGCTTCCCCTGTGTGTCTCCCCTGTGTGCCTCCCTGTGTTTCTCAACTGGTTTCAAGGTGTTATTGGTCATATGCACAGCATATACAGCATATGTTGGCAATGACAATCTTATGTCCCATGCTCCTCCAACAACTCAACATACATGGTGCAGATAAGATAATAAAATAGTGCAAAAAGAGAGAAGAATATTTACAATAACAACAGTAAAGATTTGAGGAGGTGAAATATATACATACAGTGGGGCAAAAAAGTATTTAGTCAGCCACCAATTGTGCAAGTTCTCCCATTTAAAAAGATGAGAGAGGCCTGTAATTATCATAGGTATACTTCAACTATGAGAGACAAAATGAGAAAAAACAATCCAGGAAATCACATTGTAGGATTCTTATTGAATTAATTGTAAATTCCTCGGTAAAATAAGTATTTGGTCACCTACAAACAAGCAAGATTTCTGGCTCTCACAGACCTGTAACTTCTTCTTTAAGAGGCTCCCTCTGTCCTCCACTCGTTACCTGTATTAATGGCACCTTTTTGAGCTCGTTATCAGTATAAAAGACACCTGTCCACAACCTCAAACAGTCATACTCCAAACTCCACTATGGCCAAGACCAAAGAGCTGTCAAAGGAGACCAGAGACAAAATTGTAGACTTGCACCAGGCTGGGAAAACTGAATCTGCAATAGGTAAGCAGCTTGGTGTGAAGAAATCAACTGTGGGAGCAATTATTAGAAATGGAAGACATACAAGACCACTGCTAATCTCCCTCCATCTGGGGCTCCACGCAAGATCTCACCCCGTGGGGTCAAAATGATCACAAGAACAGTGAGCAAAAATCCCAGAACCACACGGGGGGACCTAGTGAATGACCTGCAGAGAGCTGGGACCAAAGTAACAGAGGCTACCATCAGTAACACACTACGCCGCCAGGGACTTCAATCCTGCAGTTCCAGACGTGTCCCCCTGCTTAAGCCAGTACATGTCCAAGCCCGTCTGAAGTTTGCTAGAGGGCATTTGGATGATCCAGAAGAGGATTGGGAGGATGTCATATGGTCAGATGAAACCAAAATATAACTTTTTGGTTAAAAACTCAACTCGTCGTGTTTGGAGGAGAAATAATGCAGAGTTGCATCCAAAGAACACCATACCTACTGTGAAGCATGGGGGTGGAAACATCATGCTTTGGGGCTGTTTTTCTGCAAAGGGACCAGGACGACTGATCCGTGTAAAGGAAGAATGAATGGGGCCATGTATCGTGAGATTTTGAGTGAAAACCTCCTTCCATCAGCAAGGGCACTGAAGATGAAGCGTGGCTGGGTCTTTCAGCATGACAATGATCCCAAACACACCGCCAGGGCAACGAAGGAGTGGCTTCGTAAGAAGCATTTCAAGGTCCTGGAGTGGCCTAGCCAGTCTCCAGATCTCAACCCCATAGAAAATCTTTGGAGGGAGTTGAAAGTCCGTGTTGCCCAGCGACAGCCCCAAAACATCCTGCTTTAGAGGAGATCTGCATGGAGGAATGGGCCAAAATACCAGCAACAGTGTGAAAACCTTGTGAAGACGTAGAGAAAACGTTTGACCTCTGTCATTGCCAACAAAGGGTATATAAAAAAGTATTGAGATGAACTTTTGTTATTGACCAAATACTTATTTTCCACAATCATCTGAAATAAATTCTTTAAAAATCCTACAATGTGATTTCTGTAATTTTAAAACAAATAACCCTCCCCTGTTGAGGTATAACTATGATAAATTAAGGCCTCTCTCATCTTTTAAATGGGAGAACTTGACAATTGGAGGCTGATAACTACTTTTTTGCCCCACTGTATGTGGAAAACAATTGAGCTAATTTTCACACTATATCTCAGTTGACTGAGGTTTTATGGCCCTTCTATCATATATTACGTAATGTAGATTGTGAAATGTCTCGCGCATGATAATGTAAATAAATACTAATATATTTATTGTGTGTTGTGTGTTGGTGTGATGTGTGTTAGTGATTGTGTGTGTGTTTGTTTGTTGAGTGAGTGTGTGTGAGTGTTTTGTGTGTGAGTGTGGGTGTGTCTGTTTGATTGTGTGTGATTTTAGTGTGTGGAGTGTGAGATTTTAGAGTGTTTTATTGTGTGTTGATTTGTTTGCGCGTTGTAGAGAGAGAAAGCTCGTTTTAAGTGTAACTGTGTGTGTGTGTGAGTGTGTGTGTACCCCCCCCCCCCTCGCCCGAGTGTGGTGAGTGATGAGAGAGAGAGGCTGTGATATAGGTGATGCACTTCGCGCGCGATGTGTGGTGTCGTGGGTGAGGAGAGCGATGTGCGTGTTGTGGTGTGGAGGGGGGGTTTGGTGACTCTCTAGTGTGTGGAGAGACTTCACAGAGCTCAGGCGTCTCAGCAGTCTCCCGCGGATGTAGCTTCACTGTGTATAAAACGGTCTCTGTAAGGGCGGGTGCGGGAGTCCCGTCTTCCATGACCGGACACACGCCAGTACAGAAAGTAAGTGTTGTGTGGGTGATGGGGGTCTTGAATATCTACCGCCTGCTTCCTAACACCGCTGGTTGTAGAGGTCCTCCATGGAGGCAGCTCCGTCCTGGTGATGTGCGAACTGTTTTCACCACCCTCTGTAGAGTCTTACGGTTTTTGGGTCGGAGCAACGCCATCCAGGCGGTGATGCATCCAGTCAGGATACTCTCGATGGTTGCAAACCTGTAGAAGTTGCAGAGTTATCCTGGAGTCATGTTGTACTTCCGCAGCCTTCGGAGGAAAGGAAGAAGAGCGCTGTCGACGCTCAAACCTCACTGATGTTTACCCGATGGAACCTGAAGCTGCTGATCTCTCCACAGGAGTCCTGTCGAGGGTGGATGGGTGTGCTGTGCCTCTCTCTGACTCTTCTGTAGTCCTATGTACTATTCAGATCCTTTGTTTGCATGACGTGTGAGATGGAGGTTTTGTCCTGGCACCAGATGTCAGGGCTTGATCTCTCTCTGTATGCCGCCGTGCCGTCTGTGATCAGGCGATGAACGGTCGTGTCGTCAAGCAACCTTGTGATGGTGTGGGAAGGCCTGGTGTTTGCCACGCGTCGTGCGTGAATGAACGGGAGTAGAGGAGGGCTGAGCACACAACCTGTGGGGTACGGTGTTGTGGGTAAGTGGAGGATGTGATGTTTCCCTCGCACTGTCCTGGGATCTTGCCGTTAGGAAGCTATGATCCGTCACGAGGCGGCTGTTGAGCCAAGGTCCCTTCCCTGAGCTTAATGATGACCTTGGAGGGCA
>NC_086352.1:3359781-3422281 GCF_036324505.1 Eleginops maclovinus
TTAAAGAGTCCTCTCCTGCTGATGTTCAGGTGTATATCAGTATGTAGAGTCTCTACTTTAAAGAGTCCTCTCCTGCTGATGTTCAGGTGTATATCAGTATGTAGTGTCTCTACTTTAAAGAGTCCTCTCCTGCTGATGTTCAGGTGTATATCAGTATGTAGTGTCTCTACTTTAAAGAGTCCTCTCCTGCTGATGTTCAGGTGTATATCAGTATGTAGAGTCTCTACTTTAAAGAGTCCTCTCCTGCTGATGTTCAGGTGTATATCAGTATGTAACGTCTCTACTTTAAAGAGTCCTCTCCTGCTGATGTTCAGGTGTATATCAGTATGTAGAGTCTCTACTTTAAAAGTCCTCTCCTGCTGATGTTCAGGTGTATATCAGTATGTAGAGTCTCTACTTTAAAGAGTCCTCTCCTGCTGATGTTCAGGTGTATATCAGTATGTAGAGTCTCTACTTTAAAGAGTCCTCTCCTGCTGATGTTCAGGTGTATATCAGTATGTAGTGTCTCTACTTTAAAGAGTCCTCTCCTGCTGATGTTCAGGTGTATATCAGTATGTAGCGTCTCTACTTTAAAGAGTCCTCTCCTGCTGATGTTCAGGTGTATATCAGTATGTAGTGTCTCTACTTTAAAGAGTCCTCTCCTGCTGATGTTCAGGTGTATATCAGTATGTAGTGTCTCTACTTTAAAGAGTCCTCTCCTGCTGATGTTCAGGTGTATATCAGTATGTAGTGTCTACTTTAAAGAGTCCTCTCCTGCTGATGTTCAGGTGTATATCAGTATGTAGTGTCTCTACTTTAAAGAGTCCTCTCCTGCTGATGTTCAGGTGTATATCAGTATGTAGAGTCTCTACTTTAAAGAGTCCTCTCCTGCTGATGTTCAGGTGTATATCAGTATGTAGAGTCTCTACTTTAAAGAGTCCTCTCCTGCTGATGTTCAGGTGTATATCAGTATGTAACGTCTCTACTTTAAAGAGTCCTCTCCTGCTGATGTTCAGGTGTATATCAGTATGTAGAGTCTCTACTTTAAAGAGTCCTCTCCTGCTGATGTTCAGGTGTATATCAGTATGTAGCGTCTCTACTTTAAAGAGTCCTCTCCTGCTGATGTTCAGGTGTATATCAGTATGTAGTGTCTCTACTTTAAAGAGTCCTCTCCTGCTGATGTTCAGGTGTATATCAGTATGTAGTGTCTCTACTTTAAAGAGTCCTCTCCTGCTGATGTTCAGGTGTATATCAGTATGTAGTGTCTCTACTTTAAAGAGTCCTCTCCTGCTGATGTTCAGGTGTATATCAGTATGTAGTGTCTCTACTTTAAAGAGTCCTCTCCTGCTGATGTTCAGGTGTATATCAGTATGTAGTGTCTCTACTTTAAAGAGTCCTCTCCTGCTGATGTTCAGGTGTATATCAGTATGTAGTGTCTCTACTTTAAAGAGTCCTCTCCTGCTGATGTTCAGGTGTATATCAGTATGTAGTGTCTCTACTTTAAAGAGTCCTCTCCTGCTGATGTTCAGGTGTATATCAGTATGTAGTGTCTCTACTTTAAAGAGTCCTCTGTTGCTGATGTTCAGGTGTATATCAGTATGTAGTGTCTCTACTTTAAAGAGTCCTCTCCTGCTGATGTTCAGGTGTATATCAGTATGTAGTGTCTCTACTTTAAAGAGTCCTCTCCTGCTGATGTTCAGGAGTATATCAGTATGTAGTGTCTCTACTTTAAAGAGTCCTCTCCTGCTGATGTTCAGGTGTATATCAGTATGTAGAGTCTCTACTTTAAAGAGTCCTCTCCTGCTGATGTTCAGGTGTATATCAGTATGTAGTGTCTCTACTTTAAAGAGTCCTCTCCTGCTGATGTTCAGGTGTACATCAGTATGCAATATTCTGTGATTGAAAGAAAAACTCAGAAATTTTAGGGTTACGTCTGAATTTTGAGATTTGGAAAAATATGAATATGGTGAAAAAGTCTTGATTTTTCAGAAAAGTATTTTAGAAATTTAGAATTATTAGCTTTTCAAGAGAACCTCCCTCTGGAAGAACACAGGGAGTTTGTTTTTTTGCAGACCATTTACATGCACCAAAACCTATGAACACACTACAGGGGGGGCACCACAGAAAGCAGAATAGGATCAGGCTAAATCCCTTTCACTGATTTGTTCATAAGCATCTTAAATCTAAATGTTCTGTTTTGTCTCCCTGATCCCCGTCTGCAGGCTGAAGGCTGTGTGGATCCTCTGGAGCCGGAGGAGCTGCAGGAGGGAGTCAGTGTCTCCAACAAGGAGGTTCAGAGAGACCAGAGCAGTGAGTCCTCCCTGATAACACCTGTTAGACTCCGCTTCACTTAGGAGACATGCTGACAGCTGTGTGTGTGTGTGTGTGTGTGTGTGTGTGTGTGTGTGTGTGTGTGTGTGTGTAGTGCATGTAGCTCTGCAGAATGTGAACACCTGTCTGCGTCTCAGTGACCCACGGCAGACCCTCAGTGCTCTGATGACCCCTGACCTCCAGCTGCCCGAGGTCTTCCCCTCCGCTGCCACCCTGTACCACCGAGAGCTGCAGCTGCTGCAGAGACGCACTGCAGAGGTACACCTGAGGACACACACACCTGAGATAACACACCTGCCCACAACACACCTGAGATAACACACCTGACCACAACACACCTGACCACAACAAACCTGAGATAACACACCTGACCACAACACACCTGAGATAACACACCTGACCACAACAAACCTGAGATAACACACCTGACCACAACACACCTGAGATAACACACCTGCCCACAACACACCTGAGATAACACACCTGACCACAACACACCTGACCACAACACACCTGACCACAACACACCTGAGATAACACACCTGCCCACAACACACCTGAGATAACACACCTGACCACAACACACCTGACCACAACACACCTGACCACAACACACCTGACCACAACACACCTGACCACAACACACCTGACCACAACACACCTGACCACAACACACCTGACCACAACACACCTGAAATAACACACCTGACCACAACACACCTGAGATAACACACCTGACCACAACACACCTGACCACAACACACCTGAGATAACACACCTGACCACAACACACCTGACCACAACACACCTGACCACAACACACCTGAAATAACACACCTGACCACAACACACCTGACCACAACACAACTGAGATAAAACACCTGCCCACAACACACCTGACCACAACACACCTGACCACAACACACCTGACCACAACACACCTGAAATAACACACCTGACCACAACACACCTGACCACAACACACCTGAAATAACACACCTGACCACAACACACCTGAGATAACACACCTGACCACAACACACCTGACCACAACACACCTGAGATAACACACCTGACCACAACACACCTGACCACAACACACCTGACCACAACACACCTGAAATAACACACCTGACCACAACACACCTGACCACAACACAACTGAGATAAAACACCTGACCACAACACACCTGACCACAACACAACTGAGATAAAACACCTGATCATACCTTAGTACACACCACTGAGCACACACTTGAGGACACACCTGAGTATAGTATAATGTAACATGTATTTCTTATCTCTACAGGGGGCGCTGCAGCAGGAGGAGCTGTTTGTTGCCATGGAGATGCTGTCAGCTGTCGCTCTCATCAATCAGGTGCTGGAGGCGGGACATATGCAGGAGTTCAGCTTCTCATTGGTCAGTCCGTCTGCTGGTCTATCGGAGGTGGAACCCACCCTGCTGCACAGGTACACACACACTAGGGGTGGGCGATATACCGGTATGATAGTAAAAACCGGTATTGTGCTGCGCCATGATATGAATTTTGAGATATCGATGATACCGCGGTATTCATAAATTCATAAATTGGCGTTCATGTTGGGTCGCATTGTCGAACATTCTTTGTCTTCTGAAGTATATTCAAACGGGCTTCGGAAGATTAACCTAACAACAGATCTCCGCTGGATTAATGAATGCCTGGACGTGTTCCTAAACTGCCTGTCTGTTCCTAAAACAGCTGTGCACAGAGTTCTCGTGCATAAGCATAATAGCGTGTTTAGAACAAAGTTTTGGAAATCTTTTCCCCCGTGACTGATTTCGTAACTTCTAGCAAGCAGGGGCTGGCTTGAGCGGAATGGTTTTTCAGTGAGGAGACGCACAACGCTAAATGCATATGCAGTGAATGATATTAGCCTACTGTAATTATGCCCATTATTTGATTTAAGTAATACAATACAACAGAGGGTAAGCAAGAAATGAAGGCCTGGTCCATATACAAGCCTGCCCCAAATAAAGGCCAGTGCGATGTGCAGCCTAAGTAAATTAAAGCACTCGGCCACAATTTGAGGATTTACGGCGTAGACCTATTTTTATGAGCGGACGTTGCAAGCATTTTTTGCTGCGCGGAAGTAGTGCTAGCAATAGTGGATCCAAAACAAGAAGAAGAAGAAGACATTGAAGAAAAAGAAGAAGACGAAGACGACGACCACGAAGAAGAAGACATTGAAGAAAAAGAAGATTGAAAATTAAAGATGAGTCAACAGGCAGGAAAGAATACCCAGGTGCAGGATGACGAATTGGTGAAAAAGAAAGGGGGCACCTCTGTCGTGTGGAACTGGTTCGGTTTTAAGATCTCCGACCTCGAACAAAAAAATATCTTATGTAAATTGTGTCGCCGTGCTGTTTTAGCGAAAGGTGGAAACACTACCAATTTATTAAATCACCTTAAATCGATGCATGTACGAGAATATGCAGATTGCATCAAAATGCGAGAAGCAATCAGCCCAGGAGCTCGACCAAAGACAAGCCAGACTTCCACTCAATCGCTTCAGCAATCACTACAAACATCATTCGCTGCCGGTACTCGCTATGAGCGGACAAGCAAGAAATGGAGAGACGTCACGGAGGCTATAACCCATCACATTGCGAAGGACATGGTACCCATCCAAACTGTGGAGAAAGTGGGTTTCAAAAAGTTACTTCAAATTCTGGACCCAAGGTACGAGATCCCGAGCCGCAAGTACTTCAGCCAGAAATGCCTGCCTCAACTTTACTTGGAATGTCGGGAGAGAGTTTACGGCGAAGTAAGCCAAGTCGATTTATGATGTTAAAATACATATTTTGCCTCAACTAATGTCATGTAACTAAGAAGGGCTATTCAAATGTGATTCAGATGTTTCCCCCTCGTATATCGTGATATAATATTGATATCGTCTCGACAGTGAAAAATATCGTGATATGAATTTTACCTCATATCGCCCACCCCTAACACACACATACCCTGCTGCACAGGTACACACACACACACACACACACACACACACACACACACACACACACACACACACACACACACACACACACCCACCACCTCCAAAGCAGAAACCCCAGTCATGGTTAGTAAAAGGTAAAAATAAGTCTCTGTCAGGTCTGTCTCAGGTCCCACAAAGGACATTTACATTCTACATTTGAAGAAGACATACTTTATTAATCCCTCCACTCTGTTGTGTTTACACACATGACACACACAGAGGACATACATGTACACACACACACACACTGTGATGGTGATGATGGTTTATGATGATGGTGGAGGTGTGGTGGTTTCTTCTTCAGGTACTTTGAGAGTCTGCTGTTGAAGCAGCAGCAGAGCAGAGAGCTGCTGACCTGGAATCAGCTGCAGGAAGAAATCAGCATCGTCAATGAGTCAGTGCAGGACGAGCACCAACGTAAGCACAACACACACACACACTTACACACACACACACACACACACACACACACACACACTGACTGACTGACCTCTAACTCCCAGAGCTGCAGTGTGTGGGGCTGATCAATTCGGCAGTGCTTAGAGGAGACGCTCAGCAGCTGCTCTCTGCTCTGCTGCTGCCCTCCTGTGAACTGGAGGACGTTCTGCCTGCAAACAGCTGCAGATACATGACCCGGCTGACCAGAGCCCGGCAGCACCGAGCCCAGGTAACACACTGACGCACAGGTAGCCCCGCACTATACGCTGCTTCCTCATCTGTTTGAAAAGCCAGAGAGCAGGACATATATTGATATTACACATTCATGTTATTCAATGACTTTAAGCCAAAGTCATGTGTCCTCTTTTTGTCCAATCAGGTGAGCAGGGAGCCAGGCACTGAGCTGTGGTTGGCTGACATCCAGGAAGCTGTGAGGATAGCCAATCAGGAGAGTCAGAGAGCCCTGAAGTGTGAGTGTGTTTCGATCCTTTTTACTCAGTATATGATCTGTGGTTGAATTAAAAATAATAATCCTACTGTGTGTCAGTGGGTCTGGCGCTGGCTGCAGTGAACCAGGCGGTGAAGGAGGACAAAGTGAAGCAGACTCTGCGTGTCCTGATGTTACCTGAGCTGCAGCTGCAGGAAGTCCTCCCCTGTTGCTCTGCGCAGTACCAGAGAGAGCTGCACTGCAGGGTGGAAACCAGGAGCCTCTCAGGTACGCTACACCTGTAGGAACTAATAATAAAAATAGTTACTTACATTTATAAAGAGCCAATCATATACCAAAGGACACTTTTACAAAGGGGGGAACACAAAACACACTGCAAAGAAAACAGCCGGAGGAAGAAGGCCGATGAGGTGACGTTGTTTGTGAGGGCAGGGGGGTCAGTAACTATGGCTGGAAGGCTAAACAGATGACTCTTCAGGGTTGACTTGAAGATGTCATGTGATGCTGCAAGGCCTCGAGGTGGGTGAGGACCCTAGCAGCAGAGGTCTGCACACACTGGAGCCTGTCCAGGGATTTGCTGGGAACCCCAGACAGGACTCCGTTGCAGTAGTCCAGGCAGGAGGTGAGTGGTGGCCGGAGTCGGGAGATGTTTATGAGTTGAAAGAAGGCTGATTTTGATTTGCTGTCAGCCAGGTTTTTATTTCAACAAAGCAGTTGATGAGTGACTGAGAGGGGGGGTGAATAGGAGGTTTTTGGTGCTGTAGATTTGGTTGTCATCGGCGTATGAGTGGAACTGGAGACCATTGCGGTGGATGATTTTACCAATAGGAAGTATGATAAAGAAAAGGAGTCCGAGCACCGAGCTTTGGGGACACCATGGTTAACAGAGGGAGGAGGAGACAGCGTAGGTCACAACTTGTTTCCGAGGTATGAGTGGAAGAAGGAGAGGGCGAAGATCAGACAGATGTGTTTAATGCTGCAGTGAGGTCTAGGAGGATCAGGGTACTGATGTGACCCTAGTCAGCAGCAATGGGGAGGTCATTGTTGATTTAGATGAGGGTGGTCTCGTTGCTGTGGTGTGTTCAGTAAGCAGATTGGAAGGGTTCCAAGAGCTCATGTTTGGACATGTGTTGGTGGAGTTGTTCTGCGACTGCTTTTTGCGGCCAAACAGGTAACGGAGGAGTTCTTGATGTCAACAATGCTAGGCAAGACAGCGGGTAGGACTGCCTTGACCAGGACAGTCGGCATGGGGGTCCAGTGAGCAGGTGGAGGTCTTGCCCTTAGCAACCAGCTTGGCGACCTGGACGGCATCCATAGGGCAGAAGGCAGAGGGGGAGTAGTTTGAGCGGTGGGCAGCCCCTAACCTACAGGAACTACACCTGAGACACTGAGGGTAACACCTGAGACACTGAGGAGACACTGAGGGTAACACCTGAGACACCGAGGAGACACTGAGGGTAACACCTGAGACACTGAGGGTAACACCTGAGACACTGAGGGTAACACCTGAGATACTGAGGGTAACACCTGAGACACTGAGGGTAACACCTGAGACACTGAGGGTAACACCTGAGATACTGAGGAGACACTGAGGGTAACACCTGAGACACTGAGGAGACACTGAGGGTAACACCTGAGACACCGAGGAGACACTGAGGGTAACACCTGAGACACTGAGGGTAACACCTGAGACACTGAGGGTAACACCTGAGACACTGAGGGTAACACCTGAGACACTGAGGGTAACACCTGAGACACTGAGGGTAACACCTGAGATACTGAGGAGACACTGAGGGTAACACCTGAGACACTGAGGGTAACACCTGAGATACTGAGGGTAACACCTGAGACACTGAGGGTAACACCTGAGACACCGAGGGTAACACCTGAGACACTGAGGGTAACACCTGAGACACTGAGGAGACACTGAGGTTAACACCTGAGACACTGAGGGTAACACCTGAGACACTGAGGAGACACTGAGGGTAACACCTGAGACACAGAGGAGACACTGAGGGTAACACCTGAGACACTGAGGGTAACACCTGAGACACTGAGGAGACACTGAGGATAACACCTGAAACACTGAGGGTAACACCTGAGACACTGAGGAGACATTGAGGGTAACACCTGAGACACTGAGGAGACATTGAGGGTAACACCTGAGACACTGAGGGTAACACCTGAGACACTGAGGAGACATTGAGGATAACACCTGAAACACTGAGGGTAACACCTGAGACACTGAGGGTAACACCTGAGACACTGAGGGTAACACCTGAGACACTGAGGGTAACACCTGAGACACTGAGGAGACATTGAAGGTAACACCTGAGACACTGAGGGTATCACCTGAGACACTGAGGAGACATTGAAGGTAACACCTGAGACATTGAAGGTAACACCTGAGACACTGAGGGTAACACCTGAGACACTGAGGGTAACACCTGAGACACTGAGGAGACATTGAAGGTAACACCTGAGACACTGAGGAGACATTGAAGGTAACACCTGAGACACTGAGGGTATCACCTGAGACACTGAGGAGACATTGAAGGTAACACCTGAGACATTGAAGGTAACACCTGAGACACTGAGGGTAACACCTGAGACACTGAGGGTAACACCTGAGACACTGAGGAGACATTGAAGGTAACACCTGAGACACTGAGGGTATCACCTGAGACACTGAGGAGACATTGAAGGTACAACATTAGCATTTGATAGGTAAACACCCTGATACACGGAGGAGGTAACACCTTGTAGGACACTGAGGTACACCTGAGACACTGGAGGAGACATAAGCGATACTACCTGAGACACTGAGAGAGACAGTGAAGAGTAACACCTGAGACATTGAAGGTAAACACCAGGAGACACTGGAGGGTAACACCTTGAACCCTCAGAGCAGATGTGGTGGGTAAAATGGCGGGGGAGGGTGGAGATTCACTATACAGTGACGAACAATTAGGGGGCGAGGTTAAGCGGGGAGCCGGAGTCAGGGTACACTGCGGGTAACACCTGAGACACTGAGGGTAACACCATGAGACACTGAGATACTTGAAGGTAACACTAGACACGGCGAGGAGACATTGAAGGTACACCAATGAGACACTGAGACCGCGGTTACACACCTGAGACCAATCTTGGAGGACGACATTGAAGGTAGACACTAGACTTTGAAGGTAACACCGGAGACACTGAGGGTAACACCGTAGACACTGAGGAGACAATTAAAGTAACACCTAACACTGAGAGACATTGATGGTAACACCTGAGACACTGAGGGTAACACCTGAACTCTGAGGAGACATAGAAGGTAACACCTGAGACATTGAAAGGTACACCCTGAAGAACACTGAGTTAACACCTAGACATCTGAGGTACCACCTAACACTTGAGATTGAGTAACACCTTGAGACACTGAGGGTAACACCTGGAGACACTGAGGAGACATTGACGGTAACCCTGAGACACTGAGGAGACATTGAAGGTAACACCTGAGGACATTGAGGTAACACTGAGACACTGAGGGTATCACCTGAGGACCACTGAGGGTACACCTGAGACACTGAGGAGACATTTGAAGGTAACACCTGAGACACTGAGGAGACCATGAAGGTAACCCCTGAGACACTGAGGAGACATTGAAGGGTAACACCTCGAGACATTGAAAGTACACCTGAGTCATTGAGGTACACCTGAGACATTGAAGGTAACACCTGAGACATTGAAGGTAACACCTGAGACACTGAGGGTAACACCTGAGACATTGAAGGTAACACCTGAGACACTGAGGGTAATACCTATACTATTGAATGCCTCCTGTGTCCAGGTGACAGCAGGAGTCCATGGGTTCGCATCCGGCTGGAGGACGGGTCTTGGTACTACCTGCACCTGACACGACTGGAGGGTGTCTGGGAGCAGCCTGCCGGCTTCAGGCAGAACCCTGTGTTCCTGGTACGGGAGCAGATACAGGTGAGCCCCCCTCACACACTGTCCCCGGCCTGTGATTGGTCAGCAGCAGTGATGTCATCACCCCCTCTCCACAGGAAGTGGTGAGCAGCATCTCGGCCTCGTACCGCCGCAGTGCCCTTTGGAGGGGCAGTGAAGCCCTCATCACTCGTCTGCAGGCGCTGAGTCAAGGCTTCCTGCTCAGACAGCAGCTACAGGCTCGCCGCCGTTACCTTGGCAACAACACAGCCTCAGTGGTCATCATACAGGTGAGGTCATAACTCCTCCTCATTGCTGCCCCCTGATGGTCCCTCTGATTCATTATATTCAGTGGTTCCTCTTCACTTCCTTTCTCTGTTTCAGGCTCACTGGAGGAGGGTTCTGCAGCAGAAGACGTACCAGCAGCGGCTGCAGTTCCTCTACCGGAACTGGAGAGCCGTGGTCAAGGTAAGACCTGAACCATCAGTGTGTGTTATCAGTGTGTGTTATCAGTCACCATCAGAGTGTGTTTATCAGTCACCATCAGAGTGTGTGTTATCAGTCACCATCAGAGTGTGTGTTATCAGTCCACCATCAGAGTGTGTGTTATCAGTCACCATCAGAGTGTGTGTTATCAGAGTGTGTGTTATCAGTCACCATCAGAGTGTGTGTTATCAGTCACCATCAGAGTGTGTGTTATCAGTCACCATCAGAGTGTGTGTTATCAGAGTGTGTGTTATCAGTCACCATCAGAGTGTGTGTTATCGGTCACCATCAGAGTGTGTGTTATCGGTCACCATCAGAGTGTGTGTTATCGGTCACCATCAGAGTGTGTGTTATCGGTCACCATCAGAGTGTGTGTTATCGGTCACCATCAGAGTGTGTGTTATCGGTCACCATCAGAGTGTGTTACAGATCCAGGCGGCGGTGAGAATGTGGTCGGCACGCAGGAAGTACAGAGCTCGGCTGAGCTTCTTCAGGCGTCAGGTGAAAAAACTGATTGTTTAAACCTCACCTGCAGAGCTATTGTCTCTAGACGCCCCCCCCCCCCCCTCTGAGGCTGCAGTGTGTGTTTTCTGTGTGTCCACAGGTGGGCGCTGTAGTGAAGATCCAGGCCTTCTTCAGGGCCAGCCGGGCGCGGGGGGAGTACAGAATGCTAGGTGAGATCACTTAGCCCTTCCCCGGCTGCTGTCAAACTTGCTAAGCCCCTCCCCCACCTGTTGTCAGCCTTATTAAGCCCCTCCTCCACTCACCTGTCACAGTGCACACGGCGACGCCCCCCCTGTCGGTGGTCAGGAAGTTCCTCCATCTGTTGGACCTGGGAGACGGTGACATCAGAGAGGAGGCGGAGCTTCTGCGTCTGAGGGAGGAGGTGGTGAGGAGCATCCGGTCCAACCGGCAGCTGGAGGCTGACCTGCACCTGATGGACCTGAAGATCGGCCTGCTGGTGCGCAACAGGGCCACGCTGCAGGTAAATACAGCTGCTCAGGTAACTACAGCTGCTCAGGTAAATACAGTTGCTCAGGTAAATACAGCTGGTCAGGTAACTACAGCTGGTCAGGTAAATGCAGTTGCTCAGGTAAATACAGCTGGTCAGGTAAATACAGTTGCTCAGGTAACTACAGCTGGTCAGGTAAATGCAGTTGCTCAGGTAAATACAGCTGGTCAGGTAACTACAGCTGGTCAGGTAACTACAGCTGGTCAGGTAAATGCAGTTGCTCAGGTAAATACAGCTGGTCAGGTAAATACTGCAGGTAAATACAGCTGCTCAGGTAAATACAGTTGCTCAGGTAAATACTGCAGGTAAATACAGTTGCTCAGGTAAATACAGTTGCTCAGGTAAATGCAGTTGCTCAGGTAAATACAGCTGCTCAGGTAAATGCAGTTGCTCAGGTAAATACAGCTGCTCAGGTAAATACAGCTGCTCAGGTAAATACAGTTGCTCAGGTAAATACTGCAGGTAAATACAGTTGCTCAGGTAAATACAGTTGCTCAGGTAAATGCAGTTGCTCAGGTAAATACAGCTGCTCAGGTAAATGCAGTTGCTCAGGTAAATACAGCTGCTCAGGTAAATACAGTTGCTCAGGTAACTACAGCTGGTCAGGTAAATACAGCTGCTCAGGTAAATACAGTTGCTCAGGTAACTACAGCTGCTCAGGTAAATACTGCAGGTAAATACAGTTGCTCAGGTAAATACAGTTGCTCAGGTAAATACAGTTGCTCAGGTAAATACTGCAGGTAAATACAGCTGCTCAGGTAAATACAGTTGCTCAGGTAAATACTCAGGTAAATACAGCTGCTCAGGTAAATACAGTTGCTCAGGTAAATACTGCAGGTAAATACAGTTGCTCAGGTAAATACAGTTGTTCAGGTAAATACTGCAGGTAAATACAGTTGCTCAGGTAAATACAGTTGCTCAGGTAAATACAGTTGCTCAGGTAAATACTGCAGGTAAATACAGTTGCTCAGGTAAATACAGCTGCTCAGGTAAATACAGTTGCTCAGGTAAATACAGCTGCTCAGGTAAATACAGTTGCTCAGGTAAATACAGCTGCTCAGGTAAATACAGATGCTCAGGTAAATACAGTTGTTCAGGTAAATACTGCAGGTAAATACAGTTGCTCAGGTAAATACAGCTGCTCAGGTAAATACAGATGTTCAGGTAAATACAGTTGCTCAGGTAAATACAGCTGCTCAGGTAAATACAGATGCTCAGGTAAATACAGCTGCTCAGGTAAATGCAGTTGCTCAGGTAAATACAGCTGCTCAGGTAAATGCAGTTGCTCAGGTAAATACAGCTGCTCAGGTAAATACTGCAGGTAAATACAGCTGCTCAGGTAAATACAGCTGCTCGGGTAAATACAGATGCTCAGGTAAATACTGCAGGTAAATACAGCAGGTAAATACAGCTGTTCAGGTAAATACAGATGCTCAGGTAAATACAGCTGCTCAGGTAAATACAGTTGCTCAGGTAAATACTGCAGGTAAATACAGCTGCTCGGGTAAATACAGTTGCTCAGGTAAATACAGTTGCTCAGGTAAATACAGTTGCTCAGGTAAATACAGTTGCTCAGGTAAATACTGCAGGTAAATACAGATGCTCAGGTAAATACAGTTGCTCAGGTAAATACAGCTGCTCGGGTAAATACTGCAGGTAAATACAGCAGGTAAATACAGCTGTTCAGGTAAATACAGATGCTCAGGTAAATACAGCTGCTCAGGTAAATACAGATGCTCGGGTAAATACTGCAGGTAAATACAGCAGGTAAATACAGCTGTTCAGGTAAATACAGATGCTCAGGTAAATACAGCTGGTCAGGTAAATACAGCTGCTCGGGTAAATACAGTTGCTCAGGTAAATACAGTTGCTCAGGTAAATACAGTTGCTCAGGTAAATACAGTTGCTCAGGTAAATACAGCTGCTCAGGTAAATACTGCAGGTAAATACAGATGCTCAGGTAAATACTGCAGGTAAATACAGCTGCTCAGGTAAATACAGATGCTCAGGTAAATACAGATGCTCAGGTAAATACAGATGCTCGGGTAAATACTGCAGGTAAATACAGCTGCTCAGGTAAATACAGATGCTCAGGTAAATACAGATGCTCAGGTAAATACAGATGCTCAGGTAAATACAGTTGCTCAGGTAAATACAGATGCTCAGGTAAATACAGATGCTCAGGTAAATACAGATGCTCAGGTAAATACAGATGCTCAGGTAAATACAGATGCTCAGGTAAATACTGCAGGTAAATACAGATGCTCAGGTAAATACAGATGCTCAGGTAAATACAGCTGCTCAGGTAAATACAGATGCTCAGGTAAATACAGATGCTCAGGTAAATACTGCAGGTAAATACAGCTGCTCAGGTAAATGCAGTTGCTCAGGTAAATACAGATGCTCAGGTAAATACAGATGCTCAGGTAAATACTGCAGGTAAATACAGCTGCTCAGGTAAATGCAGTTGCTCAGGTAAATACAGATGCTCAGGTAAATACAGATGCTCAGGTAAATACTCAGGTAAATACAGATGCTCAGGTAAATACAGATGCTCAGGTAAATACTCAGGTAAATACAGTTGCTCAGGTAAATACAGTTGCTCAGGTAAATACAGATGCTCAGGTAAATACAGTTGCTCAGGTAAATACTCAGGTAAATACAGCTGCTCAGGTAAATACTCAGGTAAATACAGATGCTCAGGTAAATACAGATGCTCAGGTAAATACAGTTGCTCAGGTAAATACTCAGGTAAATACAGATGCTCAGGTAAATACTGCAGGTAAATACAGCTGCTCAGGTAAATACAGCTGCTCAGGTAAATACAGCTGCTCAGGTAAATACTGCAGGTAAATACAGCTGCTCAGGTAAATACAGTTGCTCAGGTAAATACTCAGGTAACTACAGCTGCTCAGGTAAATACTGCAGGTAAATACAGCTGCTCAGGTAAATACAGTGCTCAGGTAAATACTGCAGGTAAATACAGCTGCTCAGGTAAATACTGCAGGTAAATACAGCTGCTCAGGTAAATACTGCAGGTAAATACAGCTGCTCAGGTAAATACAGTTGCTCAGGTAAATACTCAGGTAACTACAGGTGATCAGGCTTTACCGAGATTAATACAACTGTTCAGAGTGAGGTTGCTCATGTAACTGAAAAGCTGCTTCTTTCTCACCTGTCTCGCTGTGTGTAAACAGGAAGTGGTGTCTCACTGTAAGAAGCTGACGAGGAAGAACAAGGAGCAGCTGTCGGACATGATGGACGTGGACAGGAGCAAAGGTCTGAAGGCTCTGAGCCGCGAGAGGAGGGACAGACTGGAGGCCTACCAGCACCTGTTCTATCTGCTGCAGGTAACACCTGTTCTACACCTGTTCTATCTGCTGCAGGTGACACCTGTTCTACACCTGTTGTAGCTGCTGCAGGTAACACCTGTTCTACACCTGTTGTAGCTGCTGCAGGTAACACCTGTTCTACACCTGTTGTAGCTGCTGCAGGTAACACCTGTTCTACACCTGTTGTAGCTGCTGCAGGTAACACCTGTTCTACACCTGTTGTAGCTGCTGCAGGTAACACCTGTTCTACACCTGTTGTAGCTGCTGCAGGTAACACCTGTTCTACACCTGTTGTAGCTGCTGCAGGTAACACCTGTTGTAGCTGCTGCATGTAACACTCACCTGTATCGCAGACGCAGCCCCTGTACCTGGCCCAGCTGATCTTCCTGATGCCTCAGAGCCGCTCCACCTGCTTCATGGAGATGTTGGTGTTCAGCCTGTTTAACTACGGCTCCGACTGCAGGGCTGCATTCCTGCTGCTGCAGCTGTTCACAGAGGCGCTGCGCTACGAAATCAGGTGACCCCACTTTACACCACCTGACCCCCAACAGACCCTTACCCTACACCACCTGGCCCCCCAACAGACCCTGACCCCCAACAGACCCTCACCCTACACCACCTGACCCCCAACAGACTCCACCCTACACCACCTGACCCCCAACAGACCCCCCACCCTACACCACCTGACCCCCACCTGACACCACCCTAAACCACCTGAACCCCACCTTATACCACCTGACCCCCACCCTACACCACCTGACCCCCAACTGACCCACACCCTACACCACCTGACCCCCACCTGACTCCCACCATACACCACCTGACTCCCATCTGACACCACCCTACACCACCTGACTCCCACCATACACCACCTAACTCCCATTTGACACCACCGTACACCACCCTAAACCACCTGAACCCCACCTTACACCACCTGACTCCCACCCTACACCCCCTGACCTCCACCCTACACCACCTGACCCCCAACTGACCCACACCCTACACCACCTGACTCCCACCTGACTCTATCTGACTCCCAGGATCGTGTGTGTGTGTGTGTGTGTGACGGAGGCAGACTGAAGGTGGAGCAGCCTCAGGACGTGGTCACTGGGAACCCCACCGTCATCAAGATGATGGTGAACTTTTACCGCAGCGCCCGTGGACAGAGCACCCTGAAGGAGGCCCTGGGCCCCGCGCTGCAGGACATCCTGCAGGACCCCCCCCCCCAGCATCAGGACCGACCCCGTGGATGTCTACAAGACATGGATCAACCAGACGGAGACCAAGACCGGGACCAGGAGGTGGAGTAGCTCACACACACACACACCATCATACCCCCCCCCCCTCCCCAGCTGCAGTAACCCTCTCTTGTTGCAGCTCTCTCCCGTATGAGGTCTCTGCCGCCGACGCCCTCCTCCACCCGGAGGTTCAGAGACGCATCGACGTGGCCCTCATCAACCTGGAGAATCTGACGGAGCGAGTGTTCAAGGCCATCACCTCCAACCTACACAGACTACCGTGAGTGTGTGTGTGTGTGTGTGTGTGTGTGTGTTGCAGGTATGGTCTGTATGTAATGTGTGTGTGTGTGTGTGTGTGTGTGTTGCAGATATGGTCTGCGCTACATGGCGAAGGTCCTGAGAGACGCTCTGCAGGAGAAGTTCCCTGAAGCCAGCGAGGACGAGCTGTACAAGGTGAGCTCCAAGAGTTAGACCGAGCCACAAGAGCAGGAATCCAGAGTATAGACCTGTCCTGAGGAGCATTTAGTGGTGGTGTGTTACTGTGGAGATATGACTAACTTTTCCCCCATCAGATCGTGGGGAACCTGGTCTACTACCGCTACATGAACCCGGCCCTGGTGGCCCCGGACGGCTTCGACGTGTTGCAGCGCAGCGCCGGCAGCAGCCTGCAGCCCGAGCAGCGCCACCTGTTGGGCTGCATTGCCCGCATGCTGCAGCACGCTGCCGCTAACAAGCTGTTCCCTGGGGAGGGAAGCCACCTGAAGACCCTGAACCAGTTCATCAGCCAGACCCACGTCAAGTTCAGGTGGGGGGGGGGAGCGACCGTCACACGTCTCACAGTCCCGCAGCAGTTCTTATGTTCTGACACCAGAAGAGTATCAAACATGAGTGTGTGTGTGTGTGTGTGTGTGTGTGTGTGTGTGTGTGTGTGTGTGTGTGTGTGTGTGTGTGTGTGTGTGTGTGTGTGTGTGTGTGTGTGTGTGTGTGTGTGTGTGTGTGTGTGTGTGTGTGTGTGTGTGTGTGTGTGTGTCACAGGAAGTTCCTGCGTGGTGTGTGTGACGTCCCTGAACCCGAGGACAGGTTCAACATGGATGAGTTCTCTGAGCTGCTCATCGTCAACAAACCTGTTGTCTACATCTCCGTCAGCGAGCTGCGCAACACACACCAGGTACACACACACACACACATGCTGACTCTGAGACATGACATCACTTCCTGCTTACCTTTCACAATAAAAGCATCTCACAGACAGCCTGTGTTTGTTTGCAGCTGTTGTTGGAGCACCAGCAGATTTTGTGTCCCGACCCCTCAGACCCCCTCAGGCAGCTGCTGCAGGACCTGGGCTCAGTGCCCAGCCTACAGGAGCTCAGTGGTACCTCATACCACATCAATACTGACCAATACTGCTATGAGTACTACATCTAATCCCCCAGTGACCCCCTAACGCTGCAGCGTGTGACTTCCTGTCCTCAGGTGACGCCTCCGCTGACGGAGCCTCGGAGGTTTCTCTGACGCTCACCAACAAGTTTGACATCTTCAACGAGTCCAACGACAAACCAGACGCCAGAGGCCTGCTGCTCAGGTAGCTTAGCATGTTAGCTTTAGCTGCTCTGGTAGCTTAGCAGGTTAGCATCACCCTCTCAGGAGGCGTGGCCCTGAGCGGCTCACTAATCACGTCTCATTCTGACGGTCAGCACCAAGCAGCTGGTCCTCGATGTCATCAGGACGCAACCGGGGGACTCTCTGAGAGACATCCTGAGGGGTGGCGTGTCACAGAACCAGGTACACACACACACACACACACACACACACACACACACACACACACACAGGTAAGCCTCAGCTGACCTCTGGCTCCGCCCCCACAGGAGCTGAGCCATGATTGGCTGCTGCAGCGGCGTGCGCAGCAGGATGCGCGGCGGCCGGAGCTACTGCAGAGGAACGAGTCCCTGGCTGCTAACGGGCGGCTGCGTCTGCAGGAGAAGAAGAAGAAGATCCTCAGGAACCTGCGCATGCTGCAGGGGTTGGGGGTCCTGAGGGGGGGGGGCGAGGACCACATGCTGCAGATCATCGCCAAGGTGAGCACACAAACACATATATGCATATAACACCCCCAGCACCATGACAACTTCAATATGAACCCCCTCCAGGACATCCGTCAGCAGCGGCTGCACCGTCAGCGGCGGGGGGGGGGAGCTGCAGAAGCTGCGTCAGACTCTGAGCAGCCTGCAGCTGAAGAGCAGCCACCACTGTGAGCAGGTGGACTACTACAGGCATTACATCACTTCCTGTCTGGACCAGCTGACCACAGACAGGTCAGTATCTTCATCTTATTCTTTATCTTCATCATCATCTTCTTTATCTTCTTCTTCTTCATCATCGTCACCTTTTTTATCTTCATCTTCACCTTCTTTATCTTCACCTTCTTTATCTTCTGCTTCATCATCATCTTCTTTATCTTCATCATCTTTATCTTCATCATCTTCTATCTTCTTTATCTTCTGTATCTTCATCTTCATCATCTTCGGTGGTGGTGTGTTGTAAGAGGGAAGAGGGGTTTTTGAAACGTTGTTTTTGGAGCGTTGTTTCGTTCTGTTTTCTACTGTGTTTGACTGTTGATCGTTTGTTGGGTTATTTGTAGTTTTTGTAAAGTAGGTGAGTTGGTTTCCACGAGTGGTTTTCCCGTGCATCGTGGCGGGGATGACGCCCTCTGGGACGCCATCGGTGTCTCTGAGACACGGAGTGCGGTTGGTGGCTCAGGCCTCCAGCACCGTGGAGCAGGTGCTGCTGGCTGTGGGGGATCAGGTCGGTCATGAAAACATTTCTTATGCTTCCCGCATGAATAAAGCGGTCGTGGTCTTTCTAAAAGACCAGAAATACGTCACGGACTCATCGAGAGCGGATTAACCCTAGAGGAGGAATTTATTCAGGTTTCACCGCTGGCGACACCGTCCACGCGGATCACCGTTTCCGGCGTTCCTCCGTTTATCCCGAATGAAGCGCTGGAACGGGAGTTGAAGCGGTTTGGTAAGTTTGCCAGTAATCTCCGCACTGTTGCTCTGGGGTGTAAAGATGAAAAACTGAAACATGTTCAATCTCTGCGGAGACAAGTGTTCATGTTTCTGAATTGTCCCACTCAGACACTCGATGTGTCTTTCCGTGAGACACGAAGATGGTTTCTACATGGTGTATGCCAGCTCTGGGAACGCTAAGTGTTTTGAGTGTGGGGAGTTGGGTCACAAACGCATTGCATGTCCACATAGACGGCACACCGCTCCACCTGGTGAGTCTGGGGCAGCTGATCCCAGGGCGGCTGAGCCCGACACGGGCCCTGGTGCGGGAACCAGTGCAGCGGGTGCTGCGGACTTAGTACAGACGAGTGTTGTGAGAGAAGAAACCGGGACGGTGGAGAGTGTGGTGAGTGGAGCTAAAAATGTGGGTACAGGTAAAAGGGTGGAGGATACTTTAGCAGGTGAGGACTGGTGCTGTGAGACAGGTGGAGGCTGTTGACACACAGCAGGAGCTGCCGGCTGGCTCTGATCAGCAAGAAGAGCTGATACAGGCTCCAGAAAACAGTGAGGTAGCAGAGATGGACACAGATGGTGAGGGGGATTCTGACGGTGTTTCGGTTGCAGATAGTGTCTCTCAGAATACAGATTTATATTCTTTGGAAGAGATTAATGTCTTTTTGAATGAGTCTTTTGGCAAGTCAGTGGAAGTGAGGGATTTTTTTCCTGACACTAATAAGTTTCTTCAGACAGTGAGCACTCTCCAGAAAATTGTAGGGATGGATCTGTTGGATGAAAAGAAACGATATCGTCTCAGAAAACATGTCACTGCTGTGAAAAAAGGTGCAGGAGGAAGCAAAAGGGGGAAGAAACTGAAAAAGTCCAAATAATTTCAACATGATCATGCAACACTGGTGTCTCCTCTCTGCTGTGTGTACCGGCCGGTTCTCTTTCTCTGTGTCTTTCCTCTAATGCAGGCTTTGAGGGTTGCTTCTTTAAACATTAACGGGGGTAGAAGTGCACAGAAAAGGGCTTTAGTGTCAGAGGTTTTCGATCAGAAAAAATTAGATGTGATCTTACTGCAGGAAACTCACAGTGATAGCCTGAATGAGACAGACTGGGGAATGTGGTGGGGGGGTCAGTATGTACTCAGTCATGGCTCTAACCTTAGTGCTGGGGTAGCTGGGGTTTTATTCTCCCCCTCTTTAAATGTTAAGCTTGTTTCCAGCACGGAGATAGTGGCAGGTAGAGTCTTGATGGTGAAAGTGGAACTTCTACAGTTTATTTTCACTTTTATTAATATTTACGCACCCAATCGAGGCCCTGAACGCTTATCTGTGTTTCAGGTTCTAAAAGACAAGCTAGACACAAGTGCACAGGGGGAGTGTGTTATACTGGGGGGGGACTGGAACGCTTGCACCAATGTCACTTTAGACAGAATAGGACAAGAGCCTCATCCTCAGTCTTCCCTTTTATTGTCACAGGTGATCAGAGAGGCTGACTTAGTGGATGTGTGGAGGATGAAACATCCCTCAGTAAAACAATACACCTGGGTGAGGATGCTAGTTGGAGGCGTTAGTGCAGCCAGGTTAGAGTGATTTTACGTCTGCCTCTTTTATCGCTCGAGCAGTGAACTGTCACATCCAACCTGTTGGTTTCACAGATCATCATCTCATTTCCTTAGATTTGGTTTTATCCACTGCAGGAAAACCTAGATCGTTCTGGCACTTTAATGTTAACATTTTACAAGATTTCAATTTCTGTGACAATTTTAAATTGTTCTGGCTTAACTGGAAATCAGAGAGAACTCTTTTCCTTCCCTGAGTCAGTGGTGGGAGGTAGGAAAGGCTCAGATTAGAGTTTTCTGCCAACAGTATACATCCTACTCCACTGCAAACATTAGAAGGGCTATAGAGCAGTTAGAGAGGGAGATCAGTGAGTTAGAGAGGGTGTCTGTTGAAAACATAGAACAGTCCCTCCTAAAAAAACAACAGCTTAACTGTTTTCTTCAGGAGAAAGCCAAAGGAGCTCTGATCAGAGCCCGTTTTACTTCCATGAGAGACATTGATGCACCAACCACCTTTTTCTTCAACCTGGAGAGGTCTGTGGGCCAAAGGAAGCAGATGGTATGTTTACGTCTTCCCGATGGACAAGTAACCTCTGAACCTGCTGAGATGAGGAGACACGCAGTGTCCTTCTACACAGACCTGTTCAAAGCCGAAGGTTGCGATGTGGAAGCTGCTGATGAACTTCTTCAGGGTCTTCCACAGTTGAGTTCAGCAGAAAGTGACACCCTGGGTTCTGACATTACTCTGGAGGAACTGACCTCTGCAGTGACACAGATGGCCTCCGGCAAGGCTCCAGGCATAGATGGCTTACCTGCAGACTTTTTCAAACACTTCTGGAGTATTTTAGGACATGACTTGTTGGACGTGGTTAAGGAGTCCTTTGGAAAAGGGGCTCTTCCAGCTTCCTGTAGGCGTGCGGTGATTTCACTGTTACCTAAGAAAGGAGATTTAACCCTGCTGAAGAACTGGAGACCTGTGGCCCTGTTATGCACAGACTATAAGATACTGTCAAAGGTTTTAGCCAACAGGCTGAAGTGTTTTATTGAACTTCTTATTGGAACTGATCAGACATATTGCATTCCTGGCAGATCAATTGTGGACAATTTGTTTTTGATGTTTCGACACTTTTGACGTCTGTGAGCTGTATAACCTAAATGTTGGTATCATTTCTATTGACCAGGAGAAGGCGTTTGATCGTGTTGATCACTCCTTTCTGTTTGCCACATTGCAGGCTTTTGGTGTTGGGGAGAATTGTTTCTCCTGGGTGAAGTTGCTGTACAGTGATGCATGTTGTATTGTGAAGGTGGGGGGAGGGCTGAGCAGACCTGTACCAGTTAAAAGGGGGATCAGGCAGGGCTGCCCTATCTCAGGCCTATTATACAGTATTGCCATCGAGCCCCTTTTGAACAGGCTTAGGAACCGGCTGAGGGGCCTGTGTATGCCAGAGTCAGCTCAGGGCCCCCCTGTGGTTGTATCAGCTTATGCTGATGATGTCAGTGTATTTATCCAGGGTCAGCAAGACATCCAGGAGCTACAAGACAGTCTAGTTCTGTATGGCAATGCTGCTTCAGCCAAAGTTAACTGGGAGAAGAGCGAGGCTTGTTTGGTAGATCAGTGGGGTGTAGAGAATAGGCCCAGTCTTCCTGGTAACCTCAGGTGGGGAAACAAGGGTTTAAAGGTCCTGGGAGTTTGGTTGGGGACTGGGGACATGGTGGCACAGAACTGGGAGGGACTGCTGGGAAAAGTGCAAGCTAAATTGTCTAAATGGAAATGGCTGCTACCCCAGCTGTCCTACAGGGGAAGAGTTCTCATAGCCAACAATCTGGTCGCCTCATCTCTGTGGCACAGACTCCAGGTAATAACCCCACCGCCGGACCTCATGAAACAACTGCAGCGGCTCCTTGTGCATTTCTTCTGGTCGGGACATCACTGGGTGCCAGCATCGGTCCTGTACCTACCTGTGGCAGAGGGGGGGCAGGGCCTTGTGGACATCACGGCTAGGACTGCTGCTTTTCGACTACAGGCAGCTCAGCGGCTGCTGTATGGGTCATCTCCCTGCTGGCTGGCTATGGCCCGACTGTTGCTTTGGAAGGCAGGGGGTTTTGGTTTTGATAAACACCTGTTTCTGCTCAAGGCCCCTGCGTACAAGATAACTGGACTTGCACCTTTTTACAGTTCAGTCATCAGTGCCTGGAAGATCCTGAGTTTTTCCAGACCACCTGACGCCCGTCCTGGGATGTGGCTGTTTGAGGAGCCACTGTTTGATAGTGGTTTTCTTTCTGGAACCCCCTTCTCTTCGGCCACCCTAAGGAGCGGTTTCATCAAAGCAGGAGTGGTAAAACTGGGCCATTTAACAGGGATCTCTACAGAAAGACTGGCTGAAGTGACAGGTGTTCGGTCAACCCGAGTTTTACAAAACTTGGTAGATGAGGTGTGGCATTCGCTGTCGCCATCCCACCGGACTTTCGCTCGGAATACGGATCTAGCTGACCAGTGGAGAAAGGGATACGAGTACATCTTCCCTCCCTTGAGTGTGGGTCCTGCGGTGGGGGAATGGAGAGAAGAGGAAGGTCTCCTGCTGTCCCTGAGGACTTTGACACTTGGAACTTTCAGCTCCGGCAGTGGGAAGCAGCTATACTCTTGCTGTGTAAAGGTGCTCAACATCAGTTCACTTGCAGGCATCAAGGAGTCGAGGTGGACAGATGTGTTTGGCTTGGGTTTTTCCCCTCAGGGCAGCTGGCGTATCCTGTATAAGTCTCCAGTCGAGAAACGGATGGCTGACATCCAATGGAGAATTATACATGGAGCAATTGCCACAAATAAATATAGAGCACATTTTGACCCAGGCACAAGGGGGGGCTGCCCGTTCTGTTTCATGGCAGAAACATTGGAACATTTGGTAGTGTCCTGTCCCCGATTGGCTGGTGTAAAACAAATGGTACAGGAGTGGGTGGAGGGGTTAGGGGAGGTTTTCACCATACCACTATTTGTCCATGGCCCCAAATACACCCTGAAAAAGAGTAAACCTCTAGCTTTGGTAAATTTCTTGTTTGCTAATGCTAAGTTAGCGATCTGGAAAAGTCGGAAAAATCAACTTGCTGGAGTGGGATGGACAGATGTAGTGCTCTGTCTGAGGGGGCTGGTGGCAGCGCGTCTGAGGGTGGAGCATGCATACTACAAACTGACCAATAATCTGCAGGGTTTTTTGGATGTGTGGGCTGTTGGGCAGGTTCTGTGCTCACTTGGGGAGAACAACTCTTTAGTGCTGACTTTTTAAAAGATGTAGTTTGTAGTAGTGTGTGTGTGTGTGTGTGTGTGTGGTCTTTTATGGGAACAATGTTTAAATAATATTTATTTATTTATTCATGAAAAACTGATGATTTTAATGGAATGTTTTGTTATTTTCTGACTTTTGTTGTAGAAAAGACAAATAAAGCCTAACCCTTAAAAATCAAAAATCTTCATCTTCTTTATCTTCATCTTCATCTTCTTTATCTTCATCTTCATCTACTTTATCTTCTTCTTGTATATCTTCATCTTCTTCATCACCTTCTTTATCTTCATCTTCATCTTCTTTATCTTCATCGCTCAGAGACGCTCACCTCTTGCACTCTGAGCTCTTATCAGCAGTTTAGTGGAGTGCTGTGCTGGTGATCCTGGTCACGTGTTGGCAATGTCTTGGTAACGTGTTGGTCACGTGTTGGCCATGTGTTGGTCACGTGTTGTTCATGTGTTCGTAACGTGTTGGTCACGGGTTGGCCACGTGTTCGTAACGTGTTGGTCACGTGTTGGTCACGTGTTGGCCACGTGTTGGTCACGTGTTGGTCACGTGTTGGTTATGTGTTGGTAATGTGTTGGTCACGTGTTGGTCATGTGTTCGTAACGTGTTGGTCACGTGTTGGCCATGTGTTGGTCACGTGTTGGTCACGTGTTGGCCATGTGTTGGTCATGTGTTGGTCATGTGTTGGTCACGTGTTGGCCATGTGTTGGTCACATGTTGGTCACGTGTTGGCCATGTGTTGGTCATGTGTTGGTCATGTGTTGGTCATGTGTTGGTCATGTGTTGCAGTAAATCGACCAATAAGAAGGCAGCAGAGAGGAAGAAGAAGCTTCCTGCTCTGAGCTACAGTGCTGCCCGGCTACAGGAGAAGGGAGTGCTACTGGAGATCCAGGACCTGCCGCCAACACAGTGAGGACCACCACACACATTAATATCTGTTACTCCGTCACACGTGTGCTGCCGTCACACGCTAACGATCCGGTCTGTTCCAGGTTTAAGAATGTGGTCTTTGACATCGTGCCCGGCCCGGATAGAGGGAGTTTCACCGTCAAAGCCCGGTTCCTGGGGGTGGAGATGGAGGAGTTTCTGCTGCAGTACCAGGTAAAACCAGGCCAGACACTGAGCTCAATCAGGCCAGACACTGAGCTCAATCAGGCCAGACACTGAGCCTAACCAGGCCAGATACTGAGCCGAACCAGGCCAGATACTGAGCAAAGCAGGATAAATGCCAGGTTACTAACTTATTGAAGTGTGTGTGTGTGTGTGTGTGTGTGTGTGTGTGCGCGCATGTGTGTGTAGGACCTGCTGCAGATGCAGTATGAAGGCGTGGCAGTGATGAAGATGTTCGACAAAGCGAAGGTCAACGTCAACCTGCTCATCTTCCTCCTCAACAAAAAGTTCTTCAAGAAATGATCCGAGTGAAGCTCTTACTGTACACTCCTATCTCTGATGATGATCTACAGCAGAGTGAAGCTCTTACCTTCTCTCTCCTATCTCTGATGATGATTTACAGCAGAGTGAAGCTCTTACCTTCGCTCTCCTATCTCTGATGATGATTTACAGCAGAGTGAAGCTCTTACCTTCTCTCTCCTATCTCTGATGATGATTTACAGCAGAGTGAAGCTCTTACCTTCTCTCTCCTATCTCTGATGATGATTTACAGCAGAGTGAAGCTCTTACCTTCTCTCTCCTATCTCTGATGATGATTTACAGCAGAGTGAAGCTCTTACCTTCTCTCCTATCTCTGATGATGATCTACAGCAGAGAGGTTTTTATATCACTACGTATCAATCATAAGCTTTATTGACACTTGTTGTTATTGTTGTTACATTATCTCCAAAGCTGAGTTATATAATAATGCGTTATTACACTTTATTAATGGAACAACATAGATGAATAAGATGACTCAGCTTCTATACACTCCTATCTCATATCTCACTACAGAGTGAAGCATCTTCACCACAGTTCTCTCTTTGTAACGAGCTCTGAACTCCATCTGTTCTCAACAGAGTGAACAAACTAAACAAACATCCGTTTCTGACAACAACTGTAAATATTTTCTGCCACTTCCTGTTTGTTTTTCAATTCCTGCTTGTTTTCTTTTAGGTTAAATGTTTTTAGCTCATTAAATACCTGAAGCTCTTTACCTGTTGTTTCTCACTCATTGAACCTGGACCCTCTGATCTCTCATCTGTCCGGTATCAGACAGGAAGTGATTAACCTGTAAACACCTGCATACAGACGTAAACACCTGGACACAGACACCACAGACGTAAACACCTGGACACAGACACCACAGACGTAAACACCTGGACATACACAACACAGACACAGACGTAAACACCTGGACACAGACGTAAACACCTGTACGTACACAACACATACACAGATGGTAACACCCGGTCACAGACAGACTTAAACACCTGTACGTACACAACACAGACTTAAACACCTGGACACAGACGTAAACACCTGGTCACGGACGTAAACACCTGGTTGCGGACGTAAACACCTGGTCGCGGACGTAAACACCTGGTTGCGGACGTAAACACCTTGACACAGACGTAATCACCTCGACGTAGACACCACAGACACAGACGTAAACACCTGGACACAGACGTAATCACCTCGACGTAGACACCACAGACACAGACGTAAACACAGACGTAATCACCTCGACGTAGACACCACAGACACAGACGTAAACACCTGGACACAGACAGGCGAGAACACCTGGATACAGACACCACAGACACAGACGTCACGGACGTAAACACCTGGTCACAAACACCTGGTCACGGACGTAAACACCTGGGCACAGAAGTAAACACCTGATCACGGACGTAAACACCTGGTCACAGACGTAAACACCTGGTCGCGGAGGTAAACACCTGGTCGCGGACGTAAACACCTGGTCACAGGCGTAAACACCTGAACACAGACACAGACGTGAACATCTTGACACAGACAGACGTAAACACCTGGTCACAGATGTAGACACCACAGACACAGACGTAAACACCTGGACACAGACACCACAGACACAGACATAAACACCTGGACACAGACGTAAACACCTGGTCACAGACACAGACAGACGTAAACACCTGGTCACAGATGTAGACACCACAGACACAGACGTAAACACCTGGACACAGACACCACAGACACGGACGTAAATACCTGGACATAGACACCACAGACACAGACGTAAACACCTGGTCACGGACGTAAACACCTGGACACAGACACCACAGACATAAACACCTGGACACAGACACCACAGACATAAACACCTGGACACAGACACCACAGACACAGACGTAAACACCTGTACATACACACCACAGACACAGACGTAAACACCTGGTCACGGACGTAAACACCTGGTCGCAGACGTAAACACCTGGTCGCGGACGTAAACACCTAGACATAGACACCACAGACACAGACGTAAACACCTGGTCGCAGACGTAAACACCTGGTCACAGGCGTAAACACCTGGACATAGACGCCACAGACACAGACGTGAACACCTGGACACAGACACAGACGTGAACACCTGGTCACAGATGTAGACACCACAGACACAGACGTAAACACCTGGACACAGACACCACAGACACAGACATAAACACCTGGACACAGACGTAAACACCTGGTCACAGACACAGACAGACGTAAACACCTGGTCACAGATGTAGACACCACAGACACAGACGTAAACACCTGGACACAGACACCACAGACACAGACATAAACACCTGGACACAGACGTAAACACCTGGTCACAGACACAGACAGACGTAAACACCTGGTCACAGATGTAGACACCACAGACACAGACGTAAACACCTGGACACAGACACCACAGACACAGACGTAAACACCTGGACACAGACACCACAGACACGGACGTAAATACCTGGACATAGACACCACAGACACCACAGACACAGACGTAAACACCTGGTCACGGACGTAAACACCTGGACACAGACACCACAGACATAAACACCTGGACACAGACACCACAGACACAGACGTAAACACCTGTACATACACACCACAGACACAGACGTAAACACCTGGTCACGGACGTAAACACCTGGTCGCAGACGTAAACACCTGGTCGCGGACGTAAACACCTAGACATAGACACCACAGACACAGACGTAAACACCTGGTCGCAGACGTAAACACCTGGTCACAGGTGTAAACACCTGGACATAGACGCCACAGACACAGACGTAAACACCTGGTCACAGACACAGACGTGAACACCTGGACACAGACACAGACGTGAACACCTGGTCACAGACGTAAACACCTGGTCACAGGCGTAAACACCTGGACACAGACGTGAACACCTGGTCGCAGACGTAAACACCTGGTCACAGGCGTAAACACCTGGACATAGACGCCACAGTCACAGACGTAAACACCTGGTCACAGACACAGACGTGAACACCTGGACACAGACACAGACGTGAACACCTGGTCACAGACGTAAACACCTGGTCACAGATACAGACGCCAACACCTGGACACAGACACAGACATGAACACCTGGTCACAGACGTAAACACCTGGTCACTGATACAGACGCCAACACCTGGTCACAGATGTAAACACCTGGACACAGACACAGACGTAAACACCTGGACACAGACACAGACGTGAACACCTGGACACAGACAGACGTAAACACCTGGAGTTTTCATGAATCATGTTTTTATTCCACATCAGAAGCAGATTAAAAGAAGAAAAATATATCACAGATTCATCAGAGACGTTTTTATCTGCTAACAGGCTTACAAAAATACTCTCATTTATTTTAAACTTCTAGTATCTACGTACAACAAGCTCCATCACCCAAACAAGTTCAATCCGGTTTCATCTGGTTCCAAATAGTTTAATCTGGTTGAAAGCATTCGGAACCAGTTTAATCTAATTAAAATTGAGTTCAAACCAGTTTATCTGGATTAGTTCAGGCTGATCCAGTTTAATCTGTTTTTATCCAGTTTTGGTTTGATCCCATTTAAACCAGTTGAATCAGTTTCAATCCAGTTAAACCATCCTATTCCAATTTACACATTTATAAGTGCTTTACATACATTTGTACCTGTTTAATCTGGTTTAATTCAAATTGAACCAGCTTAATCCAGTCCTGGTTGAATCCTTTTAAAACCAGTTGAATTTGGTTTAAACCGAGTTACCCATTTTATTCCAATTGAATACAACCAAACTGGTTTAGTTCAGTTTGGATGAAACTAAATCCAGTGTAAACAGTCCTTCGCATCGTAAATGGCAAAAACATTGTCTCCTCTATCCAAAGTGTTAAGCTGAAGCTTCTTAAAAACATTTCAGTCGCAGTCAATGTATCGGCAATCAAAGATTCAGAGACGCTCATTTCAGATCAACTTTACAAAAACAGAGTTCAATGTGTTTTCATTTCTGTGTGATAGAACCCCTACCCTGTCCCGTTTACTGCGATCTGTAGCTATCTGTTGCCCTCTGTTGCCCTCTGTTACCCTCTGTAGCTATCTGTTGCCCTCTGTAGCTATCTGTTGCCCTCTGTAGCTATCTGTTGCCCTCTGTAGCTATATGTTGCTATCTGTTGCCCTCTGTAGCTATCTGTTACCCTCTGTAGCTATCTGTTGCTAACTGTTGCCCTCTGTAGCTATCTGTTGCTATCTGTTGCTATCTGTTGCCCTCTGTAGCTATCTGTTGCCCTCTGTAGCTATCTGTTGCCCTCTGTAGCTATCTGTTGCTAACTGTTGCCCTCTGTAGCTATCTGTTACCCTCTGTAGCTATCTGTTGCTAACTGTTGCCCTCTGTAGCTATATGTTGCTATCTGTTGCCCTCTGTAGCTATCTGTTGCCCTCTGTAGCTATCTGTTGCTAACTGTTGCCCTCTGTTGCTATCTGTTGCCCTCTGTAGCTATCTGTTACCCTCTGTTGCCATCTGTTGCTATCTGTTGCCCTCTGTAGCTATCTGTTGCTATCTGTTGCTATCTGTTGCCCTCTGTTGCTATCTGTTGCCCTCTGTAGCTATCTGTTGCCCTCTGTAGCTATCTGTTGCTATCTGTTGCTATCTGTTGCCCTCTGTAGCTATCTGTTGCCCTCTGTAGCTATCTGTTACCCTCTGTAGCTATCTGTTGCTATCTGTTGCCCTCTGTTGCCCTCTGTTACCCTCTGTAGCTATCTGTTGCCCTCTGTAGCTATCTGTTGCTATCTGTTGCCCTCTGTTGCCCTCTGTTGCCCTCTGTTACCCTCTGTAGCTATATGTTGCCCTCTGTAGCTATCTGTTGCTATCTGTTGCCCTCTGTAGCTATCTGTTGCCCTCTGTAGCTATCTGTTACTATCTGTTGCCCTCTGTAGCTATCTGTTACTATCTGTTGCCCTCTGTAGCTATCTGTTGCTATCTGTTGCCCTCTGTTGCCCTCTGTTACCCTCTGTAGCTATCTGTTGCCCTCTGTAGCTATATGTTGCTATCTGTTGCCCTCTGTAGCTATCTGTTGCTATCTGTTGCCCTCTGTTGCCCTCTGTTACCCTCTGTAGCTATCTGTTGCCCTCTGTAGCTATATGTAGCTATCTGTTGCCCTCTGTAGCTATCTGTTACTATCTGTTGCCCTCTGTAGCTATCTGTTGCTATCTGTTGCCCTCTGTTGCCCTCTGTTACCCTCTGTAGCTATCTGTTGCCCTCTGTAGCTATCTGTTGCTATCTGTTGCCCTCTGTAGCTATCTGTTGCCCTCTGTAGCTATCTGTTGCTATCTGTTGCCCTCTGTTGCTATCTGATGCTATCTGTTGCTATCTGTTGCCCTCTGTAGCTATCTGTTGCCCTCTGTTGCTATCTGTTGCCCTCTGTTGCTATCTGTTGCCCTCTGTTGCTATCTGATGCTATATGTAGCTATCTGTTGCTATCTGTTGCCCTCTGTTGCTATCTGATGCTATATGTAGCTATCTGTTGCCCTCTGTAGCTATTTGTTGCCCTCTGTAGCTATCTGTTGCTATCTGTTGCCCTCTGTAGCTATCTGTTACCCTCTGTTGCTATCTGTTGCCCTCTGTTACCCTCTGTAGCTATCTGTTGCCCTCTGTTGCCCTCTGTAGCTATCTGTTGCCCTCTGTAGCTATCTGTTGCCCTCTGTTGCTATCTGTTGCCCTCTGTTGCTATCTGATGCTATATGTAGCTATCTGTTGCTATCTGTTGCCCTCTGTAGCTATCTGATGCTATATGTAGCTATCTGTTACCCTCTGTTGCTATCTGTTGCCCTCTGTTACCCTCTGTAGCTATCTGTTGCCCTCTGTTGCCCTCTGTAGCTATCTGTTGCCCTCTGTAGCTATCTGTTGCCCTCTGTAGCTATCTGTTGCCCTCTGTTGCTATCTGTTGCCCTCTGTTGCTATCTGATGCTATATGTAGCTATCTGTAGCTATCTGTTGCCCTCTGTAGCTATCTGTTGCTATCTGTTACCCTCTGTAGCTATCTGTTGCCCTCTGTTGCTATCTGTTGCCATCTGTGGCTATCTGTTGCTATCTGTTGCCCTCTGTAGCTATCTGATGCTATATGTAGCTATCTGTTACCCTCTGTTGCTATCTGTTGCCCTCTGTTGCTATCTGTTGCTATATGTAGCTATCTGTTGCTATCTGTTGCCCTCTGTTGCTATCTGTTGCCCTCTGTTGCTATCTGTTGCTATATGTAGCTATCTGTTGCTATCTGTTGCCCTCTGTAGCTATCTGTTGCCCTCTGTTGCTATCTGATGCTATCTGTTGCTATCTGTTGCCCTCTGTAGCTATCTGTTGCCCTCTGTTGCTATCTGTTGCTATCTGTTGCCCTCTGTTGCTATCTGATGCTATATGTAGCTATCTGTTACCCTCTGTTGCTATCTGTTGCCCTCTGTTGCTATCTGATGCTATATGTAGCTATCTGTTGCCTAGTGTAGCTATCTGTTGCCCTCTGTTACCCTCTGTAGCTATCTGTTGCCCTCTGTAGCTATCTGTTGCCCTCTGTAGCTATCTGTTGCCCTCTGTTGCTCTCTGATGCTATCTGTTGCTATCTGTTGCCCTCTGTAGCTATCTGTTGCCCTCTGTTGCTATCTGTTGCTATCTGTTGCCCTCTGTTGCTATCTGTTGCTATATGTAGCTATCTGTTGCTATCTGTTGCCCTCTGTTGCCCTCTGTAGCTATCTGTTGCCCTCTGTTGCTATCTGTTGCCCTCTGTTGCTATCTGTTGCTATCTGTTGCCCTCTGTTGCTATCTGATGCTATATGTAGCTATCTGTTGCCTAGTGTAGCTATCTGTTGCCCTCTGTAGCTATCTGTTGCCCTCTGTAGCTATCTGTTGCCCTCTGTTGCTATCTGTTGCTATCTGTTGCCCTCTGTTGCTATCTGATGCTATATGTAGCTATCTGTTACCCTCTGTTGCTATCTGTTGCCCTCTGTTGCTATCTGTTGCTATATGTAGCTATCTGTTGCTATCTGTTGCCCTCTGTTGCTATCTGTTGCCCTCTGTTGCCCTCTGTAGCTATCTGTTGCCCTCTGTTGCTATCTGTTGCCCTCTGTTGCTATCTGTTGCTATCTGTTGCCCTCTGTTGCTATCTGATGCTATATGTAGCTATCTGTTGCCTAGTGTAGCTATCTGTTGCCCTCTGTAGCTATCTGTTGCCCTCTGTTGCTATCTGTTGCTATCTGTTGCCCTCTGTAGCTATCTGTTGCCCTCTGTTGCTATCTGTTGCTATCTGTTGCCCTCTGTAGCTATCTGTTACCCTCTGTAGCTATCTGTTGCCCTCTGTTGCCCTCTGTAGCTATCTGTTGCCCTCTGTAGCTATCTGTTGCCCTCTGTTGCTATCTGTTGCCCTCTGTTGCTATCTGTTGCTATCTGTTGCCCTCTGTAGCTATCTGTTGCCCTCTGTTGCTATCTGTTGCTATCTGTTGCTATCTGTTACCCTCTGTAGCTATCTGTTGCCATCTGTTGCTATCTGTTGCCCTCTGTAGCTATCTGTTGCCATCTGTTGCTATCTGTTACCCTCTGTAGCTATCTGTTGCCATCTGTTGCTATCTGTTGCCCTCTGTTGCTATCTGTTGCCCTCTGTTGCTATCTGTTGCTATATGTAGCTATCTGTTGCTATCTGTTGCCCTCTGTTGCCCTCTGTAGCTATCTGTTGCCCTCTGTTGCTATCTGTTGCCCTCTGTTGCTATCTGTTGCTATCTGTTGCCCTCTGTTGCTATCTGATGCTATATGTAGCTATCTGTTGCCTAGTGTAGCTATCTGTTGCCCTCTGTAGCTATCTGTTGCCCTCTGTAGCTATCTGTTGCCTCTGTTGCTATCTGTTGCTATCTGTTGCCCTCTGTTGCTATCTGATGCTATATGTAGCTATCTGTTACCCTCTGTTGCTATCTGTTGCCCTCTGTTGCTATCTGTTGCTATATGTAGCTATCTGTTGCTATCTGTTGCCCTCTGTTGCTATCTGTTGCCCTCTGTTGCCCTCTGTAGCTATCTGTTGCCCTCTGTTGCTATCTGATGCTATATGTAGCTATCTGTTGCCTAGTGTAGCTATCTGTTGCCCTCTGTAGCTATCTGTTGCTATCTGTTGCTATCTGTTGCCCTCTGTAGCTATCTGTTGCCCTCTGTAGCTATCTGTTGCCCTCTGTTGCTATCTGTTGCCCTCTGTTGCTATCTGTTGCTATCTGTTGCCCTCTGTAGCTATCTGTTACCCTCTGTAGCTATCTGTTGCCCTCTGTTGCCCTCTGTAGCTATCTGTTGCCCTCTGTAGCTATCTGTTGCCCTCTGTTGCTATCTGTTGCCCTCTGTTGCTATCTGTTGCTATCTGTTGCCCTCTGTAGCTATCTGTTACCCTCTGTAGCTATCTGTTACCCTCTGTAGCTATCTGTTGCCATCTGTTGCTATCTGTTGCCCTCTGTTGCTATCTGTTGCCCTCTGTTGCTATCTGTTGCCATCTGTAGCTATCTGTTACCCTCTGTAGCTATCTGTTGCCATCTGTTGCTATCTGTTGCCCTCTGTAGCTATCTGTTGCCATCTGTTGCTATCTGTTGCCCTCTGTTGCTATCTGTTGCCCTCTGTTGCTATCTGTTGCTATATGTAGCTATCTGTTGCCCTCTGTTGCTATCTGTTGCCCTCTGTTGCTATCTGTTGCTATATGTAGCTATCTGTAGCTATCTGTTACCCTCTGTAGCTATCTGTTGCCCTCTGTTGCCCTCTGTAGCTATCTGTTGCCCTCTGTAGCTATCTGTTGCCCTCTGTTGCTATCTGTTGCTATCTGTTGCTATCTGTTGCCCTCTGTTGCCCTCTGTAGCTATCTGTTGCCATCTGTTGCTATCTGTTACCCTCTGTAGCTATCTGTTGCCATCTGTTGCTATCTGTTGCCCTCTGTTGCTATCTGTTGCCCTCTGTAGCTATCTGTTGCCATCTGTTGCTATCTGTTACCCTCTGTAGCTATCTGTTGCCATCTGTTGCTATCTGTTGCCATCTGTTGCTATCTGTTGCCCTCTGTTGCCCTCTGTAGCTATCTGTTGCCATCTGTTGCTATCTGTTACCCTCTGTAGCTATCTGTTGCCATCTGTTGCTATCTGTTGCCATCTGTTGCTATCTGTTGCCCTCTGTAGCTATCTGTTGCCATCTGTTGCCATCTGTTGCTATCTGTTGCTATCTGTTGCTATATGTAGCTATCTGTTGCTATCTGTTGCTATCTGTTGCTATCTGTTGCTATATGTAGAGCTACATATAGCAACAGATAGCTCTATCTGTTGCTATCTGTTGCCCTCTGTTGCCCTCTGTAGCTATCTGTAGCTATCTGTTGCCCTCTGTTGCCCTCTGTAGCTATCTGTTGCCCTCTGTAGCTATCTGTTGCCTAGTGTAGTTATCTGTTGCCCTCTGTTGCCTTCTGTAGCTATCTGTTGCCCTCTGTTGCCCTCTGTAGCTATCTGTTGCCCTCTGTAGCTATCTGTTGCCCTCTGTAGCTATCTGTTACCCTCTGTAGCTATCTGTGGCCCTCTGTAGCTATCTTTGGCCCTCTGTAGCTATTTGTTACCCTCTGTTGCTATTTGTTACCCTCTGTTGCTATATGTTGCCCTCTGTAGCTATCTGTTGCCCTCTGTAGCTATCTGTTACCCTCTGTTGCCCTCTGTAGCTATCTGTTACCCTCTATGGCCCTCTGTAGCTATCTGTTGCCCTCTGTAGCTATCTGTTACCCTCTGTAGCTATCTGTGGCCCTCTGTAGCTATCTGTTGCCCTCTGTAGCTATCTGTTACCCTCTGTAGCTATCTGTTACCCTCTGTTGCCCTCTGTAGCTATCTGTTACCCTCTGTAGCTATCTGTGGCCCTCTGTAGCTATCTGTTGCCCTCTGTAGCTATCTGTTACCCTCTGTAGCTATCTGTTACCCTCTGTTGCCCTCTGTAGCTATCTGTTGCCCTCTGTAGCTATCTGTTACCCTCTGTAGCTATCTGTTGCCCTCTGTAGCTATCTGTTGCCCTCTGTAGCTATCTGTTACCCTCTGTAGCTATCTGTTACCCTCTGTTGCCCTCTGTAGCTATCTGTTACCCTCTATGGCCCTCTGTAGCTATCTGTTGCCCTCTGTAGCTATCTGTTGCCCTCTGTAGCTATCTGTTGCCCTCTGTAGCTATCTGTTGCCCTCTGTTGCTATCTGTTGCCCTCTGTAGCTATCTGTTGCCCTCTGTTGCTCTCTGTAGCTATCTGTTGCCCTCTGTTGCTATCTGTTGCCCTCTGTTGCTCTCTGTAGCTATGTGTAGCTATCTGTTGCCCTCAGTTTCCCTCTGTAGCTATCTGTTGCCCTCTGTTGCCCTCTGTTACCCTCTGTAGCTATCTGTTGCCCTCTGTAGCTATCTGTTGCCCTCTGTTGCCCTCTGTAGCTATGTGTTGCCCTCTGTTGCCCTCTGTTGCCCTCTGTAGCTATCTGTTGCCCTCTGTTGCTCTCTGTAGCTATCTGTTGCCCTCTGTTGCTATCTGTTGCCCTCTGTTGCTATCTGATGCTATATGTAGCTATCTGTTGCCCTCAGGTTCCCTCTGTAGCTATCTGTTGCCCTCTGTTACCCTCTGTAGCTATCTGTTGCCCTCTGTAGCTATCTGTTGCCCTCTGTTGCCCTCTGTAGCTATGTGTTGCTCTCTGTAGCTATCTGTTGCCCTCTGTAGCTATCTGTTGCCCTCTGTTGCTCTCTGTAGCTATCTGTTGCCCTCTGTTGCTATCTGTTGCCCTCTGTTGCTATCTGATGCTATATGTAGCTATCTGTTGCCCTCAGTTTCCCTCTGTAGCTATCTGTTGCCCTCTGTTGCCCTCTGTTACCCTCTGTAGCTATCTGTTGCCCTCTGTAGCTATCTGTTGCCCTCTGTTACCCTCTGTTGCCCTCTGTAGCTATCTGTTGCCCTCTGTAGCTATGTGTTGCTCTCTGTAGCTATCTGTTGCCCTCTGTTGCTCTCTGTAGCTATCTGTTGCCCTCTGTTGCTATCTGATGCTATATGTAGCTATCTGTTGCCCTCAGTTGCCCTCTGTAGCTATCTGTTGCCCTCTGTAGCTATGTGTTGCTCTCTGTAGCTATCTGTTGCCCTCTGTAGCTATCTGTTGCCCTCAGTTGCCCTCTGTTACCCTCTGTTGCCCTCTGTAGCTATGTGTTGCTCTCTGTAGCTATCTGTTGCCCTCTGTAGCTATCTGTTGCCCTCTGTTGCTCTCTGTAGCTATCTGTTGCCCTCTGTTGCTATCTGTTGCCCTCTGTTGCTATCTGATGCTATATGTAGCTATCTGTTGCCCTCAGTTTCCCTCTGTAGCTATCTGTTGCCCTCTGTTGCCCTCTGTTACCCTCTGTAGCTATCTGTTGCCCTCTGTAGCTATCTGTTGCCCTCTGTTACCCTCTGTTGCCCTCTGTAGCTATCTGTTGCCCTCTGTAGCTATGTGTTGCTCTCTGTAGCTATCTGTTGCCCTCTGTTGCTCTCTGTAGCTATCTGTTGCCCTCTGTTGCTATCTGATGCTATATGTAGCTATCTGTTGCCCTCTGTTACCCTCTGTAGCTATGTGTTGCCCTCTGTAGCTATCTGTTGCCCTCTGTAGCTATCTGTTGCCCTCTGTAGCTATCTGTTGCCCTCTGTAGCTATCTGTTGCCCTCTGTTGCCCTCTGTAGCTATCTGTTGCCCTCTGTAGCTTTCTGTTGCCCTCTGTTGCCCTCTGTAGCTATGTGTTGCCCTCTGTAGCTATCTGTTGCCCTCTGTAGCTATCTGTTGCCCTCTGTAGCTATCTGTTGCCCTCTGTAGCTATCTGTTGCCCTCTGTTGCCCTCTGTAGCTATCTGTTGCCCTCTGTAGCTATCTGTTGCCCTCTGTTGCCCTCTGTAGCTATCTGTTGCCCTCTGTAGCTATCTGTTGCCCTCTGTTGCCCTCTGTAGCTATGTGTTGCCCTCTGTAGCTATCTGTTGCCCTCTGTAGCTATCTGTTGCCCTCTGTAGCTATCTGTTGCCCTCTGTAGCTATCTGTTGCCCTCTGTTGCCCTCTGTAGCTATCTGTTGCCCTCTGTAGCTTTCTGTTGCCCTCTGTTGCTATCTGTTGCCCTCTGTAGCTATCTGTTGCCCTCTGTTGCCCTCTGTAGCTATCTGTTGCCCTCTGTTGCTATCTGTTGCCCTCTGTTGCCCTCTGTAGCTATCTGTTGCCCTCTGTTGCCCTCTGTTGCTATCTGATGCTATATGTAGCTATCTGTTGCCCTCAGTTTCCCTCTGTAGCTATCTGTTGCCCTCTGTAGCTATCTGTTGCCCTCTGTAGCTTTCTGTTGCCCTCTGTTGCTATCTGTTGCCCTCTGTAGCTATCTGTTGCCCTCTGTTGCCCTCTGTAGCTATCTGTTGCCCTCTGTAGCTATCTGTTGCCCTCTGTTGCTCTCTGTAGCTATCTGTTGCCTTCTGTTGCTATCTGTTGCCCTCTGTTGCTATCTGATGCTATATGTAGCTATCTGTTGCCCTCAGTTTCCCTCTGTAGCTATCTGTTGCCCTCTGTTGCCCTCTGTTACCCTCTGTAGCTATCTGTTGCCCTCTGTTACCCTCTGTTGCCCTCTGTAGCTATCTGTTGCCCTCTGTAGCTATGTGTTGCTCTCTGTAGCTATCTGTTGCCCTCTGTTGCTCTCTGTAGCTATCTGTTGCCCTCTGTTGCTATCTGATGCTATATGTAGCTATCTGTTGCCCTCAGTTGCCCTCTGTAGCTATCTGTTGCCCTCTGTTACCCTCTGTAGCTATCTGTTGCCCTCTGTAGCTATCTGTTGCCCTCTGTAGCTATGTGTTGCCCTCTGTAGCTATCTGTTGCCCTCTGTAGCTATCTGTTGCCCTCTGTAGCTATCTGTTGCCCTCTGTTGCCCTCTGTAGCTATCTGTTGCCCTCTGTAGCTTTCTGTTGCGCTCTGTTGCTATCTGTTGCCCTCTGTAGCTATCTGTTGCCCTCTGTTGCCCTCTGTAGCTATCTGTTGCCCTCTGTTGCTATCTGTTGCCCTCTGTTGCCCTCTGTAGCTATCTGTTGCCCTCTGTAGCTATCTGTTGCCCTCTGTAGCTATGTGTTGCCCTCTGTTGCCCTCTGTAGCTATCTGTTGCCCTCTGTTGCCCTCTGTTGGCCTCTGTTGCTCTCTGTAGCTATCTGTTGCCCTCTGTTGCTATCTGATGCTATATGTAGCTATCTGTTGCCCTCAGTTGCCCTCTGTAGCTATCTGTTGCGCTCTGTTACCCTCTGTAGCTATCTGTTGCCCTCTGTAGCTATGTGTTGCCCTCTGTAGCTATCTGTTGCCCTCTGTAGCTATCTGTTGCCCTCTGTAGCTATCTGTTGCCCTCGGTTGCCCTCTGTAGCTATCTGTTGCCCTCTGTAGCTATCTGTTGCCCTCTGTTGCTATCTGTTGCCCTCTGTTGCCCTCTGTAGCTATCTGTTGCCCTCTGTTGCCCTCTGTTGCTATCTGTTGCCCTCTGTAGCTATCTGTTGCCCTCTGTTGCTATCTGTTGCCCTCTGTTGCCCTCTGTAGCTATCTGTTGCCCTCTGTAGCTATCTGTTGCCCTCTGTTGCCCTCTGTTGCCCTCTGTAGCTATCTGTTGCCCTCTGTAGCTATCTGTTGCCCTCTGTAGCTATCTGTTGCCCTCTGTTACCCTCTGTTGCCCTCTGTAGCTATCTGTTGCCCTCTGTAGCTATCTGTTGCCCTCTGTAGCTATCTGTTGCCCTCTGTTTCCCTCTGTAGCTATCTGTTGCCCTCTGTAGCTATCTGTTGCACTCTGTAGCTATCTGTTGCCCTCTGTTACCCTCTGTAGCTATCTGTTGCCCTCTGTTACCCTCTGTTGCCCTCTGTTACCCTCTGTAGCTATCTGTTGCCCTCTGTAGCTATCTGTTGCCCTCTGTTACCCTCTGTTGCCCTCTGTAGCTATCTGTTGCCCTCTGTAGCTATCTGTTGCCCTCTGTAGCTATCTGTTGCCCTCTGTTGCCCTCTGTAGCTATCTGTTGCCCTCTGTTGCCCTCTGTAGCTATCTGTTGCCCTCTGTTACCCTCTGTAGCTATCTGTTGCCCTCTCTTACCATCTGTAGCCCTCTGTTGCCCTCTGTTGCCCTCTGTAGCTATCTGTTGCCCTCTGTAGCTATCTGTTGCCCTCTGTAGCTATCTGTTGCCCTCTGTTGCCCTCTGTAGCTATCTGTTGCCCTCTGTTGCCCTCTGTTACCCTCTGTTGCCCTCTGTAGCTATCTGTTGCCCTCTGTTGCCCTCTGTTGCCCTCTGTAGCTATCTGTTGCCCTCTGTTGCCCTCTGTTACCCTCTGTTGCCCTCTGTTGCCCTCTGTTACCCTCTGTTGCCCTCTGTTACCCTCTGTTGCCCTCTGTTGCCCTCTGTAGCTATCTGTTGCCCTCTGTTACCCTCTGTTGCCCTCTGTAGCTATCTGTTGCCCTCTGTTGCCCTCTGTTGCCCTCTGTAGCTATCTGTTGCCCTCTGTAGCTATCTGTTGCCCTCTGTAGCTATCTGTTGCCCTCTGTTGCCCTCTGTAGCTATCTGTTGCCCTCTGTAGCTATCTGTTGCCCTCTGTTGCCCTCTGTAGCTATCTGTTGCCCTCTGTTGCCCTCTGTAGCTATCTGTTGCCCTCTGTTGCCCTCTGTTACCCTCTGTTGCCCTCTGTAGCTATCTGTTGCCCTCTGTTGCCCTCTGTTGCCCTCTGTAGCTATCTGTTGCCCTCTGTTGCCCTCTGTTACCCTCTGTTGCCCTCTGTTGCCCTCTGTTACCCTCTGTTGCCCTCTGTTACCCTCTGTTGCCCTCTGTTGCCCTCTGTAGCTATCTGTTGCCCTCTGTTACCCTCTGTTGCCCTCTGTAGCTATCTGTTGCCCTCTGTTGCCCTCTGTTGCCCTCTGTAGCTATCTGTTGCCCTCTGTAGCTATCTGTTGCCCTCTGTTGCCCTCTGTAGCTATCTGTTGCCCTCTGTTGCCCTCTGTTACCCTCTGTTGCCCTCTGTAGCTATCTGTTGCCCTCTGTTGCCCTCTGTTGCCCTCTGTTGCCCTCTGTAGCTATCTGTTGCCCTCTGTAGCTATCTGTTACCCTCTGTTGCCCTCTGTAGCTATCTGTTGCCCTCTGTTGCCCTCTGTTGCCCTCTGTTACCCTCTGTTGCCCTCTGTTACCCTCTGTTGCCCTCTGTTGCCCTCTGTTACCCTCTGTTGCCCTCTGTTGCCCTCTGTTGCCCTCTGTTGCCCTCTGTTGCCCTCTGTAGCTATCTGTTGCCCTCTGTTGCCCTCTGTTACCCTCTGTTGCCCTCTGTAGCTATCTGTTGCCCTCTGTTGCCCTCTGTTGCCCTCTGTTGCCCTCTGTAGCTATCTGTTGCCCTCTGTTGCCCTCTGTTACCCTCTGTTGCCCTCTGTAGCTATCTGTTGCCCTCTGTAGCTATCTGTTGCCCTCTGTAGCTATCTGTTGCCCTCTGTTGCCCTCTGTTGCCCTCTGTAGCTATCTGTTGCCCTCTGTTGCCCTCTGTTACCCTCTGTTGCCCTCTGTAGCTATCTGTTGCCCTCTGTAGCTATCTGTTGCCCTCTGTAGCTATCTGTTGCCCTCTGTTGCCCTCTGTTGCCCTCTGTTGCCCTCTGTTACCCTCTGTTGCCCTCTGTAGCTATCTGTTGCCCTCTGTTGCCCTCTGTTGCCCTCTGTTGCCCTCTGTTGCCCTCTGTTAGTGTTCGCGTTTAGGAAGAAAAGGGTTGATTCTGGTTTCCACAGATTCAGAAAGATGCTGAAGCGTAATCCAACTTTGGTGATCAGTGACTGTCGAATTTGCCATACAAACCAATAGTAAGCCTTCCTGACAGAGCTGGGCTCTGATTGGACGATTGGTTCAAATGGAGGAATGCCATGGCAGCAATTAAGAGTGAAGTCCCGCCCCTTCCTGTCCATCGGGTTAAAGCAAAAGTCCAGCAGTGCTAATGTGCTATCTCTCTAGCGCTGTTAAACTAAATAAAAGAATCAGAAATTCATTCATTTGTGTTTCGCTGAAGAAGTCGAGATGAGTTGAGTAACGTTCTGTGTTGTTTCTGAAATCTGTGAATCTTCTCCATGACAAACTGAGACTGTGTTGACTTTATATGTTATCATTCATTCATTAAATCAGGTCCCTTTAACCTGTTAGCATGTTAGCAGCTAGCACTCTCATGTTATTCTTCCATCAGCATCTGTGAGAGGTTTCAGTGGACAGCAGGCCTTAAAGGGACACCAAACCTGAACCATCTACAGCGCTGCTGCATGTCTCGGCCTGAGAGGCCATCTGTGTGACCCTTTCAGTTGGGCTCTTGCTAAGCTAAGCTAGTGGTCTGTTGGTCTCACTGAAATGAGGGTCTCTGCAGGGACAGGAAGTGGGACTTCAGGGTGGCGGTCCTGGCTCTATTGCAGGTCTTTACAGTATTTACAGTCAGCAGGTTTTGGTTCAAACTGTCCACACGTCTTTGGAGTTTCATAAACAAGAAAAAACAGGTTAAATTTGAACCCTGATCAGATCAAGAACCCAGGTCAGATCCAGAACCTGGTCAGTAAATAAAGACTCACAGAAACACAACGATTATATTTGTGTGTAGTTACAGGAGGTGCAGCGCAGCAGGTCCACACAAGACCACATCCTGCAGGACAGGGATTATAAACATGATGTCAGAATCTTCCTTCAGAGTCCACCTTCAGAGTCCACCTTCAGAGTCCACCTTCAGAGTCCACCTTAATCAGTAATGCTTCAGGTTCATCCTCTGAAAGAAATGGACCTCAGTGCAAAGTGTGCATCAGTAAACATTGACCAAGTTTCAGTTTGCGAGAGATTAACGGTGTTAACGGAATCAAAAACATGAGAGGAGAGGGTCCTCAGAGACCAGGAGGTCTTTAGTCTGGATGGAGAGTGTCTGGAGGTCTTTAATCTGGACTGAAAGGGTCAAGTGGTCTTTAATCTGGACTGAAAGGGTCTGGTGTTCTTTAGTCTGGATTAAATGGGTCTGGTAGTCTTTGGTCTGGACTGAAAGGGTCTGGTGGTCTTTGGTCCTGACTGAGAGGATGGTTGTCTTTAGTCCTGACAGAGAGCCTCAGAGGACGTCCTGGTTGGTGCGGCCCCCTCATGGTTCAGATGGTGATGATATGATGGGCCAGGTTTACAGTAAACCCTCCCCCCCTTACAGTCTACCCACAATGCTTTGGTCCTACTCAATCCCCGCTGGACTCGAAGACCTTCTCCGCCAGGACCTCCTGGAAGGTGGAGAGCTGCTTCATCTGCTCTGTTTGCATCGAGTGCCTCCGCATCAGCTTCTTCTTCATCTTGAAGTCTGGGCCCCGTTTGGGGGAGGCGGGGGCCACAGGGACCAGGATCCTGTGCCCAGCATGGACCGGAGAGGTGGGTTTACCATTGGCCCTGATGTCGGGGATGGGTCTTTGAGGGTTGATGTTGAGAGGGGGCAGGAAGCCGGGCCTAGTGTGGGATATGTGATCCAGTAGGAGGGTCCCAGAACCCCGCCTCTCCAAGAGCCCCGGGGGCCGGCGGCGCAGGACGGGGGACACGGAGCTTGGGATGTTCTCCAGAGACTCCCTGGGGGACAGCAGAGACAGGGGGGAGGCGTTGAACCTCCGGCGCTCCACCGACACCCGGCCCGAGTCTGGAGAACTGGGACTGGACTCTGGGCAGAGGTGGGTGTCGGACTCATAGTGCTCCATGCGGGTCAGTTTGGGGTGGATCAGAGCTCGGGCTCCGCCCGGACCCCCAGGGTTCTCCTGGGTCTCAGGGGCCGTGTTCCTGCGGTACAGGATCTGGTGCTGCTGGACCTTGTCGGCCCAGGACGCCCCGGAGAGGGGGGCGTAGTCCTCAGAGACGGACCGGTCCATGAGTTTTGGGGAACAGGGGTCGTGGGTCTCAATGCTGTGTCGCCGTGACAATCGAGGTCTGACCGTGTCTGTTAGAGACAAGCCGTTCATCTGGGCGATGGTCCTACTGCAGCCCCCTTCCTCCAGACCCCCGTCCCCTAGAGGAACCAGGACTGAGGGGACTACCAGACCCACATCCCCCGGAGGAACCAGCACTGACGGGGCTACCAGACCCCAGGGCTCTGAGTTCAACCTTTTCAGCAGCTTGTGGGGGGGAGGTCTCTTGTCTCCCGGAGGTCTGGCTGAGGGTAACGGTAAAGCAGATGTCAGTGCAAAGCTAAAGATCCCATCCTGGTCTCCAAGCGGTGATGAGGTCCGGATCTCCACGTCGGAGGGGGACATGCAGTCTGGAGCCAGCTTGTCCACAATGGCAGGGGAGGGGGGGTGCGTTCAGGTACTGCTTTGTCTTCTTGGTCCCGGATGGAGACGTGTCTGAGGTGATGATGATTACTTCCTTCCCTTTGGCCTTACAGGCATCCAGCAGGACCTGCAGAGTGTCCCGGTCCCCCTTGTTGATGGCATGGACAAGTGCGGAGGACCCGGAGTAGTCCTTGAGGCTGGGGTCCGCCCCGTTCTCCAGCAGCAGCGAGACCACCTCCCTGCCAGCACGCTCGGCGCAGGCGTGGATCAGCGCCGTCCGACCACTCTTATCTGGGATGTTGGGGTCGGCCCCCTTCTCCAGGAGGTACCGGACCATCCTCTGCCGGGCAGCCGGGTCCTCGTAGGCCGCTAAGCATGCGGCGGAAACCGGGGTCTCCCCGCGGTCGTTGCCCTCGTTGATGTAGGCCCCTCCCTCCAGCAGCAGGCGGGTCAGCCTCAGCTTCCCCTGGAAGACCGCCTTCAGGAGGGCATTCCCCTCCGTCTGCAGGGGGACTCCATCTCCCATCATGCACCCCACCTCAGACCTCCTGGATTTCAGCGCTAAGGGTCCTCCACAGAGTCACATGACCTGCAAAAGAAACCAGTGATAGTTCAGGGTCAGGTCTACTAGGGACTCTGTTTGCTGTCACATGACCTGCAGCTCCTCCAATCAAAGACCAGATCTGCTGTAGGTGCATCTGTCCGCATCAGGACAGTTGATACAAAGGAAAGAGAGGAGGGCTTTTATTGTGCAGGACTTCAGGAACATTGTCCCCCCCATGGAGCTGAAACACAGCCGGTCTAAAGTCAACACTGATGGACTGAACACACACTCAGGTGTGTTTACCTGCGGAAACACTGTTCACATTCAGTGATAGGGACCATATGGAAAAACAAACAAACACACACACACACACACACACACACACACACACACACACACACACACTCACTCACTCACTCACTCACTCACTCACTCACTCACTCACTCACTCACTCACTCACTCACTCACTCACTCACTCACTCACTCACTCACTCACTCACTCACTCACTCACTCACTCACTCACTCACTCAGGTGGACTTTGAACCTGTCGGCTGTTTTATAGTCTGTCAGATGAGGGTCAACCTGAACATCAGACTGGTTTAAAGGAGGAGCAGTACGCCCCCCCCCTTACACATGTGTAAGGGGGGGGGCGTGTAAGTATTGTATTAAATATGAATACACAAAACACACAGAGTTTAAGAAGATGTTCTACAGGAAGTACGGAGGCCCACAGTTGCTAACGCACTCCAATGGCCTTCTATCTGGAGCAACTGCAGCTTCAGAAAGGATGCAGATATAGAAACACAAATCAGAACTCATGCAGAAACATCTGCAGCAGCTCTTCAACTCATGCAGAAACATCTGCAGCAGCTCTTCAACTCATGCAGAAACATCTGCAGCAGCTCTTCAACTCATGCAGAAACATCTGCAGCAGCTCTTCAACTCATGCAGAAACATCTGCAGCAGCTCTTCAACTCATGCAGAAACATCTGCAGCAGCTCTTCAACTCATGCAGAAACATCTGCAGCAGCTCTTCAACTCATGCAGAAACATCTGCAGCAGCTCTTCAACTCATGCAGAAACATCTGCAGCAGCTCTTCAACTCATGCAGAAACATCTGCAGCAGCTCTTCAACACATGCAGAAACATCTGCAGCAGCTCTTCAACACATGCAGAAACATCTGCAGCAGCTCTTCAACACATGCAGAAACATCTGCAGCAGCTCTTCAACTCATGCAGAAACATCTGCAGCAGCTCTTCAACACATGTAGAAACATCTGCAGCAGCTCTTCAACTCATGCAGAAACATCTGCAGCAGCTCTTCAACTCATGCAGAAACATCTGCAGCAGCTCTTCAACTCATGCAGAAACATCTGCAGCAGCTCTTCAACACATGCAGAAACATCTGCAGCAGCTCTTCAACACATGCAGAAACATCTGCAGCAGCTCTTCAACACATGCAGAAACATCTGCAGCAGCTCTTCAACTCATGCAGAAACATCTGCAGCAGCTCTTCAACTCATGCAGAAACATCTGCAGCAGCTCTTCAACACATGCAGAAACATCTGCAGCAGCTCTTCAACACATGCAGAAACATCTGCAGCAGCTCTTCAACACATGCAGAAACATCTGCAGCAGCTCTTCAACACATGCAGAAACATCTGCAGCAGCTCTTCAACTCATGCAGAAACATCTGCAGCAGCTCTTCAACACATGCAGAAACATCTGCAGCAGCTCTTCAACACATGCAGAAACATCTGCAGCAGCTCTTCAACACATGCAGAAACATCTGCAGCAGCTCTTCAACACATGCAGAAACATCTAGAGAACATTCAGCAGAGGAAACATGAGCAGTGTTTACTGAAAGCTGCAGAAACCAAACGCTGCAAGAAGCTCCAACACAACGGAGACCAGGGGACACTAAAGAGAGACGCACACAGCTGGAGACCAGGGGACACTAAAGAGAGACGCACACAGCTGGAGACCAGGGGACACTAAAGAGAGACGCACACAGCTGGAGACCAGGGGACACTAAAGAGAGACGCACACAGCTGGAGACCAGGGGACACTAAAGAGAGACGCACACAGCTGGAGACCAGGGGACACTAAAGAGAGACGCACACAGCTGGAGACCAGGGACACTAAAGAGAGACGCACACAGCTGGAGACCAGGGGACACTAAAGAGAGACGCACACAGCTGGAGACCAGGGGACACTAAAGAGAGACGCACACAGCTGGAGACCAGGGTACACTAAAGAGAGACGCACACAGCTGTAGACCAGGGGACACTAAAGAGAGACGCACACAGCGGGGACCGGAGCACTTGTCAGGATATCTGAAGGTTAGCTACGTTAGCGAGCTAGCTCACAGCAGATCTGCAGTGACATCAGAAGGAGTCATGTGATCACATCGTTAGAATAAGAAAACATTTCAGGTAAACAACAACACAGACAGTTGTCCAGCTTTATGATCCTGAATGTCTCCCAGCATTCCGGTTCCTGGTGAGGTTTCTTCATGAGCTCTGATCTGGGTTTCTGCATCGTCTCTAGAGCTGAGATCCTCCTAATGGAGGAGGTCTGGACCCATGTAGCTCCTTTGCACCTGTCTGTCGTAGAAGACGCAAAACAACCACAACCCATAAAAAAGAAGACGACAGACACAGGACAGAGACAGAGAGACACAGAGAGACTGAGAGACTGAGAGACAGGGAGACAGAGAGAGACACAGAGACACAGAGAGAGATAGAGAGACACAGAGAGACTGAGAGACAGGGAGACAGAGAGAGACACAGAGACACAGAGAGAGACAGAGAGACACAGAGACAGAGAGACGAAGAGACAGAGAGACACAGAGACACAGAGACAGAAGGACGAAGAGACAGAGAGACACAGAGAGAGACACAGAGACACAGAGAGACACAGAGACAGGGAGACAGAGAGAGACACAGAGACAGAGAGACACAGAAACACAGAGACACAGAGAGACAGAGAGAGACACAGAAACACAGAGAGACGGATAGACACACACAGAGACACAGAGACACAGAGACAGAGAGACACAGAGAGACTGAGAGACAGGGAGACAGAGAGAGACACAGAGAGAGACAGAGAGACACAGAGAGACGAAGAGACACAGAACACAGAGACAGAGAGACAGAGAGAGACACAGAGAGACGGATAGACACACACAGAGACACAGAGACAGAGAGACACGGAGAGACTGAGAGACAGGGAGACAGAGAGAGACACAGAAACACAGAGAGACGGATAGACACACACAGAGACACAGAGACAGAGGGACAGAGACAGACAGAGAGATACAGAGACACAGAGAGACGGAGAGACACAGAGAGAGACACAGAAACACAGAGACACAGAGAGACGGATAGACACACAGAGAGACACAGAGAGAGAGAGACACAGAGAAACAGAGACAGAGAGATACAGAGAGATACAGACACAGATAGACAGGGAGAGACAGAGAGACACAGAGACACAGAGAGAGACAAAGAGACACAGAGAGACACAGAGACAGAGAGAGACAGAGAGAGACACAGAGAGACACAGAGAGAGACACAGAGACAGAGAGACACAGGCAGAGACACAGAGACACAGAGAGACAGAGACACAGAGAGACAGAGACACAGAGAGACAGAGAGAGACAGAGAGAGACACAGAGAGACACAGAGAGAGACACAGAGACAGAGAGACACAGGCAGAGACACAGAGAGACAGAGAGACAGAGACACAGAGAGACAGAGAGAGACAGAGAAAAAGAGACACAGAGAGACACAGAGAGAGACACAGAGACAGAGAGACACAGGCAGAGACACAGAGACACAGAGAGATAGAGACACAGAGAGACAGAGAGACAGAGACACAGAGAGACAGAGAAACAGAGACACAGAGAGACAGAGAAACAGAGACACAGAGACACAGAGACACCGAAAGACACAGAGACAGAGACACAGAGATACAGAGACACAGAGAGACAGAGAGACAGAGACACAGAAAGACAGAGACAGAGACACACAGACACAGAAAGACAGAGAGACAGAGACACAGAGACACAGAGAGACCGAGAGACAGTGACACAGAGACACAGACACAGAGAGATAGAAAGACAGAGACACAGAGAGACAGAGAGACACACAGACACAGAGAGACACAGAAACACAGAGACACAGAGAGACGGATAGACACACAGAGAGACACAGAGAAACAGAGACAGAGAGATACAGAGACACAGATAGACAGGGAGAGACAGAGAGACACAGAGACACAGAGAGAGACAAAGAGACACAGAGAGAGACACAGAGACAGAGAGAGACACAGAGAGACACAGAGAGACACAGAGAGACACAGAGACAGAGAGACACAGGCAGAGACACAGAGAGACAGAGACACAGAGAGACAGAGAGACAGAGACACAGAGAGACAGAGAAACAGAGACACAGAGAGACAGAGAGAGACAGAGAAAAAGAGACACAGAGAGACACAGAGAGAGACACAGAGAGACACAGAGACAGAGAGACACAGAGACACAGGCAGAGACACAGAGAGACAGAGACACAGAGAGACGGATAGACACACAGAGAGACACAGAGAGAGAGAGACACACAGAGAAACAGAGACAGAGAGATACAGAGACACAGAGAGAGACAAAGAGACACAGAGAGAGACACAGAGACAGAGAGAGACAGAGAGAGACACAGAGAGACACAGAGAGAGACACAGAGACAGAGAGACACAGGCAGAGACACAGAGACACAGAGAGACAGAGACACAGAGAGACAGAGAGACAGAGACACAGAGAGACAGAGAAACAGAGACACAGAGAGACAGAGAGAGACAGAGAAAAAGAGACACAGAGAGACCAGAGACAGAGAGACACAGGCAGAGACACAGAGACACAGAGAGACAGAGACACAGAGAGACAGAGAGACAGAGAGACAGACACAGAGACAGAGAGACACGGAGAGACTGAGAGACAGGGAGACAGAGAGAGACACAGAAACACAGAGAGACGGATAGACACACACAGAGACACAGAGACAGAGGGACAGAGACAGACAGAGAGATACAGAGACACAGAGAGACGGAGAGACACAGAGAGAGACACAGAAACACAGAGACACAGAGAGACGGATAGACACACAGAGAGACACAGAGAGAGAGAGACACAGAGAAACAGAGACAGAGAGATACAGAGACACAGATAGACAGGGAGAGACAGAGAGACACAGAGACACAGAGAGAGACAAAGAGACACAGAGAGAGACAGAGAGAGACAGAGAGAGACACAGAGAGAGACACAGAGAGAGACACAGAGACAGAGAGACACAGGCAGAGACACAGAGACACAGAGAGACAGAGACACAGAGAGACAGAGACACAGAGAGACAGAGAGAGACACAGAGAGACACAGAGAGAGACACAGAGACAGAGAGACACAGGCAGAGACACAGAGAGACAGAGACACAGAGAGACAGAGAGAGACAGAGAAAAAGAGACACAGAGAGACACAGAGAGAGACATAGAGACAGAGAGACACAGGCAGAGACACAGAGACACAGAGAGACAGAGACACAGAGAGACAGAGAGACAGAGACACAGAGAGACAGAGAAACAGAGACACAGAGACACAGAGAGACAAAGAAACAGAGACACAGAGACACAGAGACACCGAAAGACACAGAGACAGAGACACAGAGATACAGAGACACAGAGAGACAGAGAGACAGAGACACAGAATGACAGAGACACAGAGACACAGAAAGACAGAGACAGAGACACACAGACACAGAAAGACAGAGAGACAGAGACACAGAGACACAGAGAGACCGAGAGACAGTGACACAGAGACACAGACACAGAGAGATAGAAAGACAGAGACACAGAGAGACAGAGAGACACACAGACACAGAGAGACACAGAAACACAGAGACACAGAGAGACGGATAGACACACAGAGAGACACAGAGAAACAGAGACAGAGAGATACAGAGACACAGATAGACAGGGAGACACAGAGACACAGAGAGAGACAAAGAGACACAGAGAGAGACACAGAGACAGAGAGAGACACAGAGAGACACAGAGAGACACAGAGACAGAGAGACACAGGCAGAGACACAGAGAGACAGAGACACAGAGAGACAGAGAGACAGAGACACAGAGAGACAGAGAAACAGAGACACAGAGAGACAGAGAGAGACAGAGAGAGACAGAGAAAAAAAGACACAGAGAGACACAGAGAGAGACACAGAGAGACACAGAGACAGAGAGACACAGAGACACAGGCAGAGACACAGAGAGACAGAGACACAGAGAGACGGATAGACACACAGAGAGACACAGAGAGAGAGAGACACAGAGAAACAGAGACAGAGAGATACAGAGACACAGAGAGAGACAAAGAGACACAGAGAGAGACACAGAGACAGAGAGAGACAGAGAGAGACAGAGAGAGACACAGAGAGAGACACAGAGACAGAGAGACACAGGCAGAGACACAGAGACACAGAGAGACAGAGAGACAGAGAGACAGAGAGACAGAGACACAGAGAGACAGAGAAACAGAGACACAGAGAGACAGAGAGAGACAGAGAAAAAGAGACACAGAGAGACACAGAGACAGAGAGACACAGGCAGAGACACAGAGACACAGAGAGACAGAGACACAGAGAGACAGAGAGACAGAGAGACAGAGAAACAGACACACAGAGACACAGAGAGACAGAGAAACAGAGACACAGAGACACAGAGACACCGAGAGAGACAGAGACAGAGACACAGAGATACAGAGACACAGAGAGACAGAGACACAGAGATACAGAAAGACAGAGACACACAGACACAGAAAGACAGAGAGACAGAGACACAGAGAGACCGAGAGACAGTGACACAGAGACACAGAGACACAGACACAGAGAGATAGAAAGACAGAGACACAGAGAGACAGAGAGACACACAGACACAGAGAGACACAGAAACACAGAGACACAGAGAGACGGATAGACACACAGAGAGACACAGAGAAACAGAGACAGAGAGATACAGAGACACAGATAGACAGGGAGAGACAGAGAGACACAGAGACACAGAGAGAGACAAAGAGACACAGAGAGAGACACAGAGACAGAGAGAGACAGAGAGAGACACAGAGAGACACAGAGGGAGACACAGAGAGACACAGAGACAGAGAGACACAGGCAGAGACACAGAGAGACAGAGACACAGAGACACAGAGAGACAGAGACACAGAGAGACAGAGACACAGAGAGACAGAGAAACAGAGACACAGAGAGACAGAGAGAGACAGAGAAAAAGAGACACAGAGAGACACAGAGAGAGACACAGAGAGACACAGAGACAGAGAGACACAGAGACACAGGCAGAGACACAGAGAGACAGAGACACAGAGAGACAGAGAGACAGAGACACAGAGAGACAGAGAAACAGAGACACAGAGAGACAGAGAGACAGAGACACAGAGAGACAGAGAAACAGAGACACAAAGACACCGAGAGACACAGAGACAGAGACACAGAGATACAGAGACACAGAGAGACAGAGAAAGACAGAGACACAGAGAGACAGAGACACAGAGACACAGAAAGACAGAGACACACAGACACAGAAAGACAGAGAGACAGAGACACAGAGAGACCGAGAGACAGTGACACAGAGACACAGAGACACAGACACAGAGAGATAGAAAGACAGAGACAGAGACACAGAGAGACAGAGACACACAGACACAGAAAGACAGAGACACAGAGAGACCGAGAGACAGAGACACAGAGACACAGACACAGAGAGACCGCACAGAGACACAGAGAAACGGAGACACAGAGATACAGAGACACAGAGAGAGACACAGAGAGACCGAGAGACAGAGACACAGAGACAGAGAGACCGCACAGAGACACAGAGAAACGGAGACACAGAGAGACAGAGACACAGAGATACAGAGAGACACAGAGAGACAGAAAGACAGAGACACAGAGAGACAGAGAGACAGAGACACAGACAGAGAGATACAGAGAGACACAGAGAGACAGAAACACAGAGATACAGAGACACAGAGACACAGAGAGACCGCACAGAGACACAGAGACAGAGATACAGAGAGACACAGAGAGACAGAAACACAGAGAGACAGAGACACAGAGACAGAGACACAGACACAGAGAGACCGCACAGAGACACAGAGAAACGGAGACACAGAGAGACAGAGACACAGAGAGACAGAGAGACACAGACACAGAGACAGAGACACAGAGACACAGAGAGACACAGAGAGACAGAGACACAGAGATACAGAGAGACACAGAGACACAGAAACACAGCTCTGTGTCTCTGTGTCTCTGTCTCTGTGTCTCTAGACACAAAGACAGAGACACAGAGACACAGAGACACAGAGAGACAGAGAGACACAGAGACACAGAGAGACACAGAGAGACAGAGACACAGAGATACAGAGAGACACAGAGAGACAGAGACACAGAGATACAGAGAGAGACAGAGAGACAGAGACACAGAGACACAGAGAGACAGAGACACAGAGAGACACAGAGACACAGAGAGACACAGAGACACAGAGACACAGAGAGACACAGAGACACAGAGAGACAGAGACACAGAGACAGAGAGAGACACAGAGACAGAGACACAGAGACAGAGACACAGAGAGACAGAGACACAGAGACACAGAGAGACAGAGACACAGAGAGACACAGAGACACAGAGAGACACAGAGACACAGAGAGACAGAGACACAGAGACAGAGAGAGACACAGAGACAGAGACACAGAGAGACAGAGAGACCGCACAGAGACAGGCAGCTCTCAGACTCTGTAATATGACATCATGACTTGAAGAACTCAGACGGTCACATGACCCTCTGTGGAGGAATGCAGCACACCGGGTTTCTACGTCCCTGCCTCCTGACGCAGAATTTCTATATTTCTATATTGACACACACACATACACACAAACACACACCCTCATTCACCCCCCCTCACTCACACACACACACACACACACACACACACACACACACACACACACACACACACACACACACACACACACACACACACACACACACACACACACACACACACACACAGGATTAGATGTAGGGTTTTGCTGCATCATCTTCACATCTGCTGACCAGCGTTCAATCTCTGTACACACACACACACACACACACACACACACACACACACACACACACACACACACACACACACACACACACACACACACACACACACACACACACACACCAGAGGGTTTGGGAGATGATGGAGGAAACTCTCTCTCACCGCCGAGCCGAAGCAGCTCCATCATCCGCCCGTTAATTTACGTTAATGTCCCTTGCCGACCGTTACTGTCCGTTACTGGACTGGACCTCAATTTCCCTCGGGATAAATAAAGCTTCTTGAATCTTGAATCTTACTGACCGTTACCGACCGTTACTGTCCGTTACTGTCCGTTACTGTCCGTTACCGACCGTTACCGACCGTTACTGTCCGTTACCGACCGTTACTGTCCGTTACTGTCCGTTACCGACCGTTACTGTCGGTTACCGACCGTTACTGTCGGTTACCGACCGGGCCCTTCGGTTCTCTGTCTGAGACCGCAACGCCGACTCTCCTCCCGCAGAGCCGCTCCGCCCCCCCACCTGCAGAATAAAGGCACAGCTCAGAGAAGAATCAGCTGCAGACTGGAGGGGTTAATGTGTCCTCACACACTCACTAACACACTCTCACACACACACACACACACACACACACACACACACACACACACACACACACACACACACACACACACACACACACACACAGATACACGCACACACACATGCAGATACGCGCGCGCACACACACACACACACACACACATGCAGATACACGCACGCACGCACACACACACATATGCACTCCTCTTCATCACGTTTATCAGGTTCACTAAAAACCAAGTAGACAAACCCACGCTGTGCGTCAGCGCTCTGTACACACACTTCCTGTTGGAGTGTATCAGACAGAAGTAAAGCATGGGAGCCCCCCCCCAGGGGAGAAGTCTCTGTCTTACATGTAATGAAACATGTGAACCCCTGAAGCTCAGTCTGGGGACACACACAACCTCCGCCATCCTGGAGACACAGCTGGAGGAAGTGACCTCACCCTGAACAGGAAGTGACTTCTGTACCTGTGCTGCTGCTTGTTTCAGACTGGTGTGAACAGCTGATCAGCTTGGGTCTGGACTTCACTGATGGAGCTGTGATCAGAACGATCATCACAGAACCACTGGACACACACACACACACACACACACACACACACACACACACACACACACACACACACACACACACACACACACAGTCTACAGTGTTTCTCTTCAGATGGTGTGTGTTAATATTGGGTTAACTGTCACCGACTGAGACGGGTATGTGTTTAGTGTGTACTTGTACTACTGGAGTACACTTCAGTACTGCAGTACTCTGAGGTCAGACACTTTCTGCTACGTCAGCAAATCCTCCATCATCCTGATACACTGTGTGTGTGTGTGTGTGTGTGTGTGTGTGTGTGTGTGTGTGTGTGTGTGTGTGTGTCACCGTGGGAACGCTTCTGCAGGAATCCAGCGCATCAGTTGCCATAGAAACTGAGTTTCCATAATAGCAACAGTCTGATGTATTCCTGTCAGCGGCACTGGGGGGGGGCATGCTTATATAAATATATATATTTATATAAGCATGATGTCGTCGCTCCACCTGTTTCTGCAGCTGAGGGTCAAAGGTCAACGACCCGACTGAGTTTACAGACGGAACTGCAGCCAATCAGAGGAGATCAAGCCTCTTCCTCCTCCTCTTCCCCCTCCTCTTCCGCCCACTCCTCTTCCCCCTCCTCTTCCTGTTCTTCTTCTCCTCCTGTCTTGGTAGGATCATGCACACTAAAGGAAACTCCCGGTAAGACCCCCACTTTATTAATGATGTGAAGTTCCTCCTGTGCTCCTTGAACCCCCCCTCAGATGTAGAAGTTATAACTGCAGGATCTGATGAGGCGTTCAGGGACATGCTTATATATCCGAAACATTTCCTATGACAGGGGGGCGAGTACACAGGCTAAGTACTCCTGTGTTTACCTGTGTACTCCTGTGTACTCCTGTGTTTTCCTGTGTACTCCTGTGTTTTCCTGTGTTTTCCTGTGTACTCCTGTGTTTTCCTGTGTACTCCTGTGTACTCCTGTGTTTTCCTGTGTACTCCTGTGTACTCCTGTGTTTACCTGTGTACTCCTGTGTTTTCCTGTGTACTCCTGTGTTTTCCTGTGTACTCCTGTGTACTCCTGTGTTTTCCTGTGTACTCCTGTGTACTCCTGTGTTTACCTGTGTACTCCTGTGTACTCCTGTGTTTTCCTGTGTACTCCTGTGTTTTCCTGTGTACTCCTGTGTACTCCTGTGTTTTCCTGTGTACTCCTGTGTACTCCTGTGTTTACCTGTGTACTCCTGTGTACTCCTGTGTTTTCCTGTGTACTCCTGTGTTTTCCTGTGTACTCCTGTGTACTCCTGTGTACTCCTGTGTACTCCTGTGTTTACCTGTGTACTCCTGTGTACTCCTGTGTACTCCTGTTTACTACTGTGTACTCCTGTGTTTTCCTGTGTACTCCTGTGTACTCCTGTGTTTTCCTGTGTACTCCTGTGTACTCCTGTGTATACCTGTGTACTCCTGTGTACTCCTGTGTACTCCTGTTTACTACTGTGTACTCCTGTGTTTTTCTGTGTACTCCTGTGTACTCCTGTGTACTCCTGTGTTTACCTGTGTACTACTGTGTACTCCTGTGTTTACTGTGTATTTCTGTGTTTACCTGTCTACTACTGTGTACTCCTGTGTACTCCTGTGTATTTCTGTGTTTACCTGTCTACTACTGTGTACTCCTGTGTTTACCTGTGTACTCCTGTGTACTCCTGTGTATTTCTGTGTTTACCTGTCTACTACTGTGTACTCCTGTGTTTACCTGTGTACTCCTGTGTACTCCTGTGTACTACTGTACCCTGTGTACTCCTGTGTTTTCCTGTGTACTCCTGTGTATTCCTGTGTACTCCTGTGTACTCCTGTGTTTTCCTGTGTACTCCTGTGTACTCCTGTGTACTCCTGTTTACTACTGTGTTCTCCTGTGTTTTTCTGTGTACTCCTGTGTACTCCTGTGTTTACCTGTGTACTACTGTGTACTCCTGTGTTAACCTGTGTACTCCTGTGTACTCCTGTGTATTTTATGTGTTTACCTGTGTACTACTGTGTACTCCTGTGTTACCTGTGTATCCTGTGTACTCCTGTGTACTCCTGTGTACTCCTGTGTACTACTGTGTACTCCTGTGTACTCCTTTGTTTTTCTGTGTATTCCTGTGTTTTCCTGTGTATTCCTGTGTATTCCTGTGTACTCCTGTGTATTCCTGTGTACTCCTGTGTACTCCTTTGTTTTCCTGTGTACTCCTGTGTTTTCCTGTGTACTCCTGTGTATTCCTGTGTACTCCTGTGTTTTCCTGTGTACTCCTGTGTATTCCTGTGTACTCCTGTGTACTCCTGTGTTTTCCTGTGTACTCCTGTGTACTCCTGTGTACTCCTGTGTTTTCCTGTGTTTTCCTGTGTACTCCTGTGTTTTCCTGTGTACTCCTGTGTATTCCTGTGTACTCCTGTGTATTCCTGTGTATTCCTGTGTACTCCTGTGTTTTCCTGTGTACTCCTGTGTATTCCTGTGTACTCCTGTGTATTCCTGTGTACTCCTGTGTATTCCTGTGTATTCCTGTGTATTCCTGTGTACTCCTGTGTTTTCCTGTGTATTCCTGTGTATTCCTGTGTACTCCTGTGTTTTCCTGTGTACTCCTGTGTATTCCTGTGTACTCCTGTGTTTTCCTGTGTACTCCTGTGTATTGCTGTGTACTCCTGTGTTTTCCTGTGTACTCCTGTGTATTCCTGTGTACTCCTGTGTTTTCCTGTGTACTCCTGTGTATTCCTGTGTACTCCTGTGTTTTCCTGTGTACTCCTGTGTTTTCCTGTGTACTCCTGTGTATTCCTGTGTACTCCTGTGTTTTCCTGTGTACTCCTGTGTTTTCCTGTGTACTCCTGTGTTTTCCTGTGTACTCCTGTGTACTCCTGTGTTTTCCTGTGTACTCCTGTGTATTCCTGTGTACTCTTGTGTACTTGTCTATGATTTCAGATGAAGCTTGAGTTTTATCTGTCCCGACCTTTGAACCTTCAGTTTTCAGAGAAATCTGCTGCCTCTCTGAGTCCTGCAGATAAAACCTGTCAATGATTTGTGAACGTCAGCAGGTTCAGTTGTATAATACAAAGTAAAAAAAGAAATATAAATATCTGAGGGCGTGCTGTGGTCTCTGGGCACCAGGACGTTTTGTAGGTCCTTTAAGTCCTGTAAGTAGAGGGTGGGGGGGGCATCCTCCTGCTGAGAGAGGCCACTGCCATCATGGAACCGTCTCCATGAAGAGTATTGCCCAGAGCATCACCGTGCCTCCGCCAGCTGGAGCTGTGATGCTGTGTGTTCTGACACCTTTTTACCAGAACCAGAACTGCTTCAGCAGTTTTAGCTCCAGCAGCTCCTCCGTTGGATCGGACCACACGGGGCAGCATTCCCTCCCCACGCGCAAGAATGAGCCTTGGTCGCCCATGACCCTGTCGCCGGTTCACTGGTTTTCCTTCCTTGGACCACCTCTGGTAGGTACTGACCTTTGCAGACCAGGAACCCCCCCTCCACAAAAACTGCAGATTGAAGACCCAGTTGTCTAACCTTCACAGTTTGATGCTCACATCCTTTTCCTGCTTCCAACACATCAACTGTGGGGACAAAGTGTCCTCCTGCTGCATAACATACGCACCCCCCCACTGCCAAGTGTCATTCTAACTAGATAAACACTGTTGTTCACCTGTTCACCTGGTGTATACCTGTTCATCCTCATGTCAATATGTATTGGGGGTGGGTCAGATGATGCACTTTTGCACAATAACTTTGACCTGCTCTCTCTGAGCACATACATCTGTATATGTTTAACAATACTCTCGTTACTCATCTGTATATGTTTAACAATACTCTCGTTACTCATCTGTATATGTTTAACAATACTCTCGTTACTCATCTGTATATGTTTAACAATACTCTCGTTACTCATCTGTATATGTTTAACAATACTCTCGTTACTCATCTCTATATGTTTAACAATACTCTCGTTACTCATCTCTATATGTTTAACAATACTCTCGTTACTCATCTCTATATGTTTAACAATACTCTCGTTACTCATCTGTATATCTTTAACAATACTCTCGTTACTCATCTCTATATGTTTAACAATACTCTCGTTACTCATCTCTATATGTTTAACAATACTCTCGTTACTCATCTGTATATCTTTAACAATACTCTCGTTACTCATCTCTATATGTTTAACAATACTCTCGTTACTCATCTCTATATGTTTAACAATATTCTCGTTACTCATCTCTATATGTTTAACAATACTCTCGTTACTCATCTCTATATGTTTAACAATACTCTCGTTACTCATCTCTATATGTTTAACAATACTCTCGTTACTCATCTGTATATCTTTAACAATACTCTCGTTACTCATCTCTATATGTTTAACAATACTCCCGTTACTCATCTGTATATCTTTAACAATACTCCCGTTACTCATCTGTATATCTTTCACAATACTCTCGTTACTCATCTCTATATCTTTAACAATACTCTCGTTACTCATCTGTATATCTTTAACAATACTCTCGTTACTCATCTGTATATCTTTAACAATACTCTCGTTACTCATCTCTATATCTTTAACAATACTCTCGTTACTCATCTCTATATCTTTAACAATACTCTCGTTACTCATCTCTATATCTTTAACAATACTCTCGTTACTCATCTGTATATATTTATTTAGATTTTTTAGAATTTGTTATTCTTTATTTTGATGTGTGTTTTATATCCTGTGTGAACCTGTCTGGTTTTTCCTCTTCTCTGTTGCTGCTTAAACACTCAAATTTCCCCACGGGGATTAATAGAGGTACATCTGATCTTATCTTATATCACACTTTCTTGACTCTTGGTTCCCCCCAAGCTGCTGCTCCTTTGAGGACTACAATCTGACTGCCGAGTGGCTCCTGAGCCACACCAGCCAGCGTCCGAAGGTGGCTGTGATCTGTGGCTCGGGACTCGGGCTGTTGGCCGACGGAGCTGCAAACAAACAGACCTTCAGGTACCAGGACATCCCCAACTTCCCCATCAGCACAGGTGAGTGTGGCCCACCCCCTGAGCCTGGGGGGGCATCATTTCAGATACAGTCAATTTGCTCTGGAGGTGTGTTAAGGTGTGTTCAGGTGTGTTCTGGAGGTGTGTTCATGTGTGTTCTGGAGGTGTGTACAGGAAGTGTGTACATGTGTGTTCTGGAGGTGTGTTCATGTGTGTTCATGTGTGTTCTGGAGGTGTGTTCATGTGTGTTCAGGAGGTGTGATCATGTGTGTTCAAGTGGGTCCAGGTGTGTTCAGGTGTGTTCAGGTGTTCCCTGTCTCTCTCCAGTGGCGGGTCATGAGGGCTGTCTGGTGTTTGGGACTATCGAAGACACTTCCTGTGTCTTCATGCAGGGCCACTTCCACCTGTATGAAGGTTACTCCCTCTGCCAGGTGAGGCCATTACCCAGCATACATTTTAACCTGTTTAAAGTGTTTCCTAGTTTGGACTGGTCTGGTCCAATGTTGGGGTAGTTACTCAAAGAAAGTAATGCCTTACTGTACTTAGTTACTCCCTGGTGAAAGTAACTATTTACATTACGTGTGGGGTACTCTGTACCCTCACCTGAGAGGCACTATCAATGGGATGAGGAATAACGATGGCTGCAGCAAATGTCTTGTCAATCCTCCGGCCGTGACTTCATAATAATCCTTCAGTGTTTGCCGTCAAGTTCCAGCTCTCCTGTGTCTGAGTTTGGTCTCCATTGCTCCAGAAGTTTCCATCACAGTCTTGTTCTAGTCACTTTGCTCAGAGCCCCTGCCCCCGCCTCCAACGTTTGTGGTTATTGGTTTTCGACAGGTAGTCAAATGGGGCCAGATAAGAGCCGGTTTTTGGGGCCAAGAGCCAACACCGCCGCAGTGGAAATAGGAAGAGCCAGTCTTTAATCGGGTACTAGCTCCAACTGGCCCTGGAACTGCTTTGGTGGGAAAGGAGCATAAGTACAGGTCAGGCAGGGTCTGAAGGTCCACCAGGATACCTTTGATATGACAGACTGGAACATGTTCAAGCAGGCAGCAACTTACAACCATCACATTTATATACAAGAATACACAGAGACAGTCACAGGCTACATCACCAAGTGCATTGATGATGTAACCACCACCAGAGCCATCACCATCCGAGCCAACCAGAAGCCATGGCTGACAGGGGAGGTCCGCACACTGCTCAAGGCCCGCGACACCGCCTTCAGAGCTGGAGACCCAGCTGGGCTGAGAGCAGCCAGAGCTGACCTGTGCCGTGGCATCAGGAAAGCTAAACGTCTGTACACCAGGAAAATCACAGGACATTTCAAAGACAGCAGGGACTCATGGAGCCTGTGGCAGGGTATTAGGACCATAACAGACTACAAACTACCACCGCAGACCTGTGACAGTCACACCTCCCTGCTCAACAACCACATAGGCTTCTTTGCATGCTTCGAAGCACAGAACGACACAAGTGCGCAGAAAACCAGCCCCCCCCCCACCTCCCCGCAGACGACCAGGCTCTGTGTCTGTCCCCAGCCAGTGTAAAGAGCACACTGGTGGGTCTCATCAGCCACAACGATGAGACTCACTACAGGAAGGAAGTGAACCAGCTGGCTCGTTGGTGCCAAAATAACAACCTCTTCCTCGATGTGGGGAAAACAAAGGAGATTGTTGTTGACTTCAGGAGAACCCACTCCCAACCCCCCCTCCCTCTGACCATCAATGGTGCTGCTGTGGAGCAGGTGAGCAGCACCAAATTCCTGGGTGTGACCATCACAGACGACCTCACCTGGAACAACAACACCACTGCACTGGCAAAGAAGGCCCAGCAACGCCTCTACTTCAACAGGAAGCTCAAGCGAGCAGGAGCCCCCCCCCCCCCCCCCCCCCCCCCCCGGCATGCTCTCATTCTACCGAGGCGCCACTGAGAGCATCCTCAGCAGCTGCATCACACTGTGGTTTGGAAGCTGCACCGCCTCCAACCGCAAGAGCCTGCAGCGCATCGTGAACTCTGCCCAGAGGATCATCGGGGTCTCACTCCCTACACTACAGGACATCTACAGCACCCGCCTCACCCGCAAAGCACTCTGCATTGCGGGGGACCCCACCCACCCCTCCAACAGCCTCTTCAGCCTCCCGCCTTCAGAGGGAAGGTTCCGCAGCCTCCGCTCGAGCTCCACCAGGCTGAGGAACAGCTTCTTCCACCAGGCGGTCAGGATGCTGAACTCTCTCCCTCTCTCTCTCCTCTCACTCTGTCCCTCTCTCCTCTCACTCTGTCCCTCTCTCCCTCTCTCTCTATCCTCCGTCCCTCCCTCAATCCTCTATCTCTCTCCTCCCTCCCTCCTTACCTCTCTCCCTCCCTCTCTTCTCTCGCTCCCCCTCTCTCCGTCCATCCCTCTCTCATCTCCCTCTACTCCCGCTCCCATCTCTCCCCTGACCTCTCCGTCCTCCGTCTCGCCCACCTTTCCCCACAGCCTCAATGGAAATGTACCAGGACATGAATCCCCCTCCCTCACTCACCCGTCCCTCATCCAGCACCAGTCACATTCTATTCTCCGCTGCTACTGAAAGTATTTTCTGCACTAAAGACCCACCTGCACCACGTCACACTGCGTTGATGGTGTCCAACATCTGTATATATTACTTAGTTTTTGTATACCCCTTTTTACCCCCCCTTTTTACCCCCCCCTTTTTTTCTACACTCTTATCTTTTTATGTTAGATGTTCCTGTTTATATTCGCACTGTGGGACTGCCAGAAACGGTGTTTCAGTTCTGTATGTATAACACATGTTGAAACTTTGACAATAAAGTGGACTTTGACAGGAGTCCTTTGAAGATGCTCAAGTGT